>NC_088874.1:21522838-21804442 GCF_032884065.1 Artemia franciscana
AACTTTAAATCCTAACATTCGCAAAACATTCTATCATCAAATTAATTCAACAGCAATATTATTTTTGGCTGAGTAAGACTTCATTAAGTATATTGAGCATCTACTGTTGTTCATGCTCAGGCACATACATATAAGTTTATTTCAGAGGGATAGGGGTAACAAACCCAGTGGACTTGCAAAAACATAAAAGAACCACATTAAATCGGAACACTTCAGGGTGCCAGAGAGGAAGCACTACTCCATCACAGACAGTTCTAGGGGAGGAACAGAGGGGGCATTTGCCCCTGAGGACGAAATCTTACTGGGCAGATAATTTCAAATATATGATCTAGATAATCATTTCGTAATTTTTGAAATTTTATTTTTATTCAAATAAAGTAGAAGGAAGAGATAATAAATGAAACTTATTAACTTATTACTTATAACTTAAAAACTTATTACTTATTAATGAGCAAGTAATGAACAAATTACTAATTAATTAATAAAAATAATTAAATAATAATAATAATTAAATAATTTAAATAATAAATTAAAGCTGCTAGTTAATTAATAAATTGAAAATAATCTTGTTAATAAACGAAGCTTGTGTTAAAACTTGACATTCAAATTTTGTGTAAGACAGGGAGGGGGGGGCTAATCAAGATTCAGCCCCAGGTGCTAGAGAGGCTAGAATGGCCACTGACCTCCATCTCCTTATGTATTACGTGCTTGCATATGGTTATGTGTACGTTTATTTAAACTATAATTTGAAATGTTGATATCCCTTTTCAGGTTTCCACGAATTACTCTTCAACTGGGCACAGTTCATGAGATGTTCTAAAAGGGGCAAAATATAATGGATTTTGTTGATCTTTGTATTTTGGTTTCGAACCAAGACAACAAATAAGGGTAGACCCGCCAAATGCACGGGGGTTAGCCCCTTTCATTCTAATCTAGTTCCACAAATGCATCTGCCCTCATTGATGAAAACAAATGAGGTCATTCAATTAGGTTGAATCTCAGACAGCATTAGTTAAATTCACCTTTTCCATTATTTTTTTTTTCATCAGTATGCTGTCATGAACAATCACAATAACCATGATTTATCGTCAGAAAAGATCGTAATTTAATTTGAGCCTCTGAAACAACTAAGTGGGAAAAATGGCATTCTATTAACTGCAATTTGGGTGTTTGTAAACAGAGTAACATCTATTTCATTGTTTTGATCAAATTTAATGGTTTACCACTAATTCAGTGTAATATAAACACTAAACCCTATTTACGAGCTAGCAGTGTAACCCTTGACCGGCAACCATATCATACAGCAAGGCTGTGAAGAATTTGTGGTTTTCAAACTGCTCGTGGTAATGATCTGTAATTAAGGAGCTATCTTTCTCGATACTGATTTCAACTTGAACTTCAACTTTAAAAAAAGGATGGATGTTTAATGACAATATTGACGTAAAAATAATCGGCTTCTTAACTTATTTCGAAATTTGTAAAATTGATTAGCTTTAGAGTCACGCTTAAAAGCTATTAGCATGAGTGCATTCAG
The DNA here is from genome assembly GCF_032884065.1 of Artemia franciscana. Classification (NCBI taxonomy): domain Eukaryota; kingdom Metazoa; phylum Arthropoda; class Branchiopoda; order Anostraca; family Artemiidae; genus Artemia; species Artemia franciscana. The sequence continues at coordinate 21,524,373 of NC_088874.1, forward strand.
AGCCGTCCCAAAGGGAGCAGCCTGGGAAGCTTCCCCGGGTGCCGTGGCATGGGGGCATTGCGGCTGGGGAGTTGTCCACAATCAAATTCTTCACTTTGATTCAGTTTTTTTCTTATATTTGAGTTGGGAGAGGACGCTGTCATTAATTTTTTCCTGGGGCACCACCAACCTTAGGAACGGCTCTGAGTACATTTCCACAGTTCTATAAGAAGGAAATTTATGAAGGTTACATTATCGAGTTAAATATTTCTGAGAGCCCTGAAGCAAAGGCTTCAAGCCCCTATAAACTTAATGAGCAAAGCCATTTGAGGGTGGACAGTACTGACTCACTATACCTTTCTTTTGATACTGCATTATCTTCAGTGTATCAAAATTGAGACTGTTTAATTTCGGTCTCTGATGATGAAATAATCATGGGTGAGAAGGTCGTCCATTTTAAAAAAAGGTAACATTGTTTTAATATGTAGTCGTTTTTTCTGTTCAGGACAAACTTTGCCTCCCCCATCACCAAAGATTATTTCATTACACCAAAGTATTTGTAACTAAAGTGCCGAAATTTTGAGGTTTTATGGGAATGCAGCCGGAAAACTGAACCCAGGAAAATTGCATACATTTAAAATTTTGACCATTCAGGATTGTACATATGTATTTTGACTTCTTGGGCCTTTAAGAAAAAATTAAAAAGTATGAGTTAGAAGTAGTGTGAAAAAGCGTTTAAGGGGAGCTGCATCTGCTCTCTCCCTAAATGGAATAGACTTCCTCCCAAAGCTCTTTAATAAGTTTAGGTGCTTTCTTCTTCCTTCTTAAAGGTTCTATACTTCGTTTGTACGTCCTGTACTTGAATATACTTGTCCCGCTTGGCACACGGATATTTCAAATGAGAACCCAAGAAAAATGTAATCCATCCGACAGAGGACCCTACAAATAACCTCTGAAGACAGTGGTGTTCTAAGCTCCTTCCAAATAAAAAATAACCATTTAGAAACACTAAAGAGCAAAATCCTTAGGTTGTGTTTCTGTTCCAAAAGAAAATGTAGTGTTATAAACCCTCAAAGAGGAAATATCTTCCGAAAGACGTTATGTACAGGGAAGCATACGCGGAGGATTAGAGCGTCGGAAAGCAGCATTGATAGAAAATTGTACACGCTGAAAATGGCTACCAATGAAAATTTCAGTAATGGAACATCTCAACCATGTAGAATTGTAGCCACGGGGTGGTTGGAATCTTCTGTAGATGTGATCGTTATTGGTGTAATATTCCACGATAATGATATCATTGAAAGCAGTCTTTCATGTTTTCAATTTCTCAGGTGTACAGTTTTTTGGGTCATTTTCATTTAGTGAGTGCCAAGAATTTGCTGTCCGTGAGAATAATTTACGATCAAGTCAAGATTTTCTTAGAAGGCGGGGCGCAACAGATCGCAATATTTGAGTAAACTACGGCATGTAGTTTACTTCTCAATGGTACTTCTCGGAACGACTTAGAAAAACAGTATCACATAAAAATAACAGTAAATACTGTTGTTACAGAGATGGTAACTACGGGAAAGAACAACATGTAGGGTCTAAACGGACAAAGCAGCGGTACTTCAAAAGGAAAGATGACCCTAATCAAACAAAAATGCTTCTAATTTCTGAATTGATAAAACCTGAAGCTAAAACGGTAGAGAAGGGTTGGAATCTTCCTCTATAGGTGGCTGGATTACAGCCATATAATGTGTACCCACGGAAGTTTACATCCTAAAAGGTTGTTCCCTCAGAAAATAGTACCCATAAGAAAACACGTCTGGTAGCATATAACGTTTCCCATAGCAGTTTTTTGTCTTAGATTTTTTGGTCATCGTCAGAAGTGTCATTACAGAGCAGGCACGTACGCAGGAATTTCTTTCGGAGGGGGGCCAAAACCTTCGAAACAGCAGATATAAAGTAGCACCTTTTTTTATTTAGTAGCTAAATAAATGCAAAAAGCCCGTACATCAGAAAATACAGATTGACTTTAATCTGTGGTATTGTAGCGGATGGGGGGAAGAAGACTGAAGCCTCAAAAGTACGTTTTAGGCTCAGGTTATGTTCATAGCGATTTAGAACCAGTGATTAATCTGTTATATCCCACTGAAATGGAAATTTTAGGGTTAACAGTACAATATGGGTGCTGTGGAGGGTAGTTCTTCTATTGCGAAAACGTCGATTTTAATGAAAAATGATAGTTTCCAAAATTGATCCACTAAAAGCTGTACTTTATCCTGAAAAGGGGGGATAAACGCCCTAATATCAAGGGTAATTCTATTTTGCCGTGGAAAGCAAACTCTCTTTGCGAAAAAAATAACAGTACAATCGCTAATTACTTCAAAGAGGGTAAAAAGTTAGACAGAAAATAAGTTAATAATTGGGCAATGACTTGACCGGATAATTGCATGCTTTAAAATCCAAAAAAAGGCTTCACACCTGTATCTAGATTCTTAATAAATGTCCTATTGTTGTCAGAAATCCCAAGAAACAATGGGGAAATTAAACATTTCACAAAATTTCGTGGGGGGGGGGGCGAAGCCCCCCCCCTGCGTACGTGCCAGTTACAGAGTGTCACTTTTTTTGTCACTGAGGAAAGTGGCATTTTTCTGTGTTGTGAAAGCTAGTCATCTTTATCGTATGGAGCCAATGGAGCCATGGAGCCAATTTTCTTAAATCAAGGGAGATTGTATCATACAATCTCCATGCAACGTTCCCTACAGGAAAAAAAAATAAGCGAAAATCAGATAAGAGCAGGTCATTTCCTATTTTTAAAAGACTACGAAGAAACTTATAATAATAAAAATTTTATTAAGAAATAATTTTTTATAATAATTTTTTATAATAAAAAAATAACAAAATTTTTTGGTCATCGTCAAAAGTGTCATTACAGAGTGTCACTTTTTTTGGTCACTGGGGAAAGTGGCATTTTTCTGTGTTGTGAAAGCTAGTCATCTTTATTGTATGAAATCATGGAGCCAATTTTCTTAAATCAAGAAAGAATGAACGTGAAAACTAAGAAATGGGCCACATATTACCATAAAGGCAAGGATATACTAAACAAAACTGACCTGCTTCTCTGAATACTTGAATTATGCGGGCAATTGGTTTTGACATGATTTTTAATTTGCAGAAGCTAAATTTCAGCTGGGGGACAAACTGAGGTTTGGGGGAGAGGACAAACTTCTAAGTCCTTCTCTATGTGTGACTAAATACAGCCTCTGTAATACCAAAACAGGACATAATAGTTATATCATAAAATATAATTTTATGATAAAAACTATCAAATTCAATAACAATAGCATCTAGGGCTACTAATACCTTGTATTCTAGGCGTCAACATTTATCACTAGCGATATACCTACACTAAATAAGCGGTTGTTTTCAATGCGGGGCCGATGTAAGAGACACTTCATTACTATTAAGAAAATTGGAATGTCTTACTAGTTACACAGTTTCAATGATGGCTAGGAAAAATCATAAAATTCGCAAAACATTCTATCATCAAATCAATTCGCAAAAAAATTGATTTTGGCTGAACGAGATTTCGTTTAATTTTTAATGCGGGGCCTATGTAAGAGAGACTTGATTACTATTAAGAAAACAGAAATGTCTTACTAGTATCACAGTTTTAAAGATGGTTGTAAGAATAAACTAACTTTAAATCCTAACATTCGCAAAACATCCAACATCAAATTAATTCGCAACAACATTGTTTTTGACTGAGAAATACTTCGTTAAGTATATTGAGCATCTACTGTTGTTCATGCTCAGGCACATACATATAAGTTTATTTCAGAGGGATAGGGGTAACAAACCCAGGCGAGTTGCAAAACAAAAAAGAACCACGTTAAATCTGAACACTTCAGGGTGCCAGAGAGGAAGCACAACTCCATCACAGGCGGTTCTAGGGGAGAAACAGAGGGGGCATTTGCCCCTGAGGACGAAATTTTAGTGGGCACATAATTTCAAATATATGATCTAGATAATCATTTCGTAATTTTTGAAATTTATTTAAATAAAGTAGAAGGTACAGATAATAAATGAAACTTATTAATAAGTAACTAATGAAGAAATTACTAATTAATTAATGAAATAAAAATTATTAAATAATAATAATAATTAAATAATTTAAATAATAAAGTAAAAACTGCTAATTAATTAATAAATTGAAAATAATCTTGTTAATAAATGAAACTTTTGTCGAAACTTGACATTAAAATGTCAAGAAATTCTAAAGAGAATTTCAAAGAAGAGGAATTGAGGCAATTGGAGGATGCGATTGTTCATTTTTATCATTTCCTGTAGGTGTAATATGCTTGAATAACAACTTCTGCAGATGTAATTAGGAATTAGAACTACATTGTTCTTCCACAATATACGAAAAAAATATTCAAATAAACAATTACGTTTTTTGGAGAACGGTAGACACAGATGGTTATTTCGCAAATACAAAGCCACTCTCATCAAAACTGAATACTAAATAGATGCCAAAAAATAGGGCTCGATTATTACTATACTATAAAACAACATTAAAAAAGCCTTGGCATCGTCACTCCAAGGGTGTTCTGTTAAACTAATTATTAAGTAATATATAACGTTTTGGCCACCATTAGTGTTTTATTTTCCCATTGTTTTTTAAAATATAAGATTCGAAAATTTCAGCTTTTCCACTGAGTAGGGCTACACATTTGAAAGCATTATTTCAGGCATAAACTTTAGAGTAAACAAAAAATAATTGACCGTCTTACCTCCTCACTGTTATACTTTTCTTCCTTCTGTTGCCACGTCACTCTTTAGTTCTATCATGAAAAGAGAAATCACCAATGGAACAGCACAAACACAAAAAAAAAAGAAGAAAAAAAAAAAAGAGAGAGACAGAAGGAGAAAAGGAAGACTGTTTTCCTAAATTAGCGATTAATATAGACCAGCACTTGAATGAGGCCTTAACCCTACTCATCCATACAATCCATCCATTGCAATAATAGATAAAAGCAATTTATGGTGTCAATTAAAAGAAATTTAGGGGGAAACTGTTAAAATTTAGGGGGCTCAAATTTGTCATTATCTTAATTTATTCAATGAACAAACAAATAAGACATTTTTTTTTTGGCTGGCCATAGAGCCTTGCGGGGGAGTCTATGTTGAAGTGTTTTTGTTGTAAATTTATTGGTTGAATACATCGATTGATTGATTGACTATTACTGGTGTTTTGTTTTCCCATCGTCTTTCAATTCATTTGATCTGAAAATTTCAACTTTTCTATATAATAGTCCTTAACATTTGATAACATGTATTTCTTAAGACACAAGTTAAACTTTAGCATAAGAAAATAATGGTTTCTATTCTACTTGTCTGGGTTGAAATTGAAACCAGATTAACCAATACCAGCGCATTAATTCACTGCCGTCTAGTCGGTTACGCGCCAGCGTACCAATGCTTTGGTTTTGCAAAGACACTATCTTAAATCTAACTGTTATTTGTTATTGCTCTCTTCTTACTCCACAACCATGTTTGCACATGATCAAGTTTACTGAACATTGTCCCTTAGTGTTTATGTATTTTTATTGCTTGGAATCTGTTTTTACTCCCATTAAAACACTAGATGAAAAAATGTACTATTAAGACTATTTTCTCTTTTTCCAATAAAGCAAAAGTTATAATTTGGCCCTCGTACATGAAGGTAGCCCTTCTCATTTGTGGCACAAAAAAAAATTATACAAGACAAAAGGAAGACGAAATTAGTTTTTTTTAAATAAGTTTGGTTTTAAATATACGAAGAGAGCAACATTTAAATTTAAGGCGAGTAAACACTACCTAAATAGTGAAGGATCTATTCCTTCCTCATTCCTATTTATAACATTCGAGGAGTTCCATGTGCTTTTTGAAAACTTACAGCTAAACAACATATACCTTAATCGGTCAGGGCAAATTTTTATAGATTTTCAAAACATAGAAGTACTTTCGTGTTCGTAACGAAAATATCGGAAAAGTATTTGTTCTAGTGAAGTTCCAGTAACCCCCTCGACATTACAGGTGAGGGATTAAGGAGGCAATAGCAACTAAATTTTAGCCTAATTTAGGTTTTAACGCCAATCGCCTTTTGTATTGGAAAAATCGTATTACTTTAATTTTATCAACGAAAAAATAACACTTTCAGAAGAGACCCACGAAAACTGATGGCATTGTTTAAGACCATGCAAAAAAAACCTTCTGTAATTGTAAAAAGTATCGTTGGTTTGATCTGTTCAGACTGCATTACGTTATAATACGTCAACATTTTCATTTGTTATTAGAAAAATTGACCTTTCCAAAAAAAGCAATTGCGTGTAAAATGATTGCACTTCTTTGAAATGAAAAATAACAGCAATGACGCTTGGAAGACTTTTTTTATGATTAAATAAAAAAAACAAGTTTTTTCAAATGAAAGCAACATTAAAACTTAAAACGAACAGAAATTATTACGTATATGAGGGGTGTTTCCCCCTCTTCAATACCTCGCTCTTTACGCTAAAGTTCGATTTTTGTACTAATTCTTTAAGAATGGTCCCTGAATCACAAAGGTCGTTTAATTACAATAAATAGCTTTTTTGAAAATACTAAAAATACTTTATCATAAAAAGTGAGGTATTGACGAAGGGACGAAACCCCTCATATACGTAATAATTTCTGTTCATTTTAAGTTTTAATGTAGCTCCTTACTTTCAGTTGGAAAAACTCTTAATTTCTGATCTTTTTTTAAGTAATGCTGGGAAAACCAGCACCCCTTTCATGGAAAATTATCTTTGTCCAGAAAATTCCTCCATGGAATGATCCTCCCACATAACTAGAAAGTAGCACTAGAACTTTTAATTTCAGTTCGAATGAGCCCTTTTGCGATACTCTAGAACCACTGGGTCAATTCGACCACCCCTGGAAAAAAAAACGCATCCGTGATTTTCTTCTGGGAAAAAGTACAGAATTCCAAATTTTTGCAGATAGGAGCTTGAAACTTCATCAGCAGGGTTCTCTTTTACGCTGAATTTGATGGTGTTATTTTGATTAAGTTTCTATGGCCTTTAGGGGTGTTTTCCCCCTTTTCGGGAATAAGGCAAACTTTCTCAGGCTCGTAACTTTTGATGGGTAAGACTATACTTAGTGAAACTTATATATTTAAAATCAGCACAAAAATCCAGTTCTTTTGATGTATCTGTTGGTATCGAAATTCCGTTTTTTAGAGTTTCGGTTAGTATCGAGACGGGTCGCTCCTTACTTACAGTTCGTTACTACGAACTGTTTGACTGATAAAAACCATTACACTTTTCCAACGAAATGAAGGAAAGATAACATTTTTATTTTTACTTATAAGAAAAATGGCACTTAACCTAATGACAAGAAAATGACGGTTCAGTGACAAAAAAAGATAACAAAAACGACAGCATTTTGTCTGATGGTATAAAAACGATGGCAGTACTTTGTCGTAAAATTTCACAACACCACGTCATCTGCTTTGCCGTGTAAATTAGATAGCATTCAAGTACATGAGGTCCATCTCTGTTCATAAACAGAAAAAAAGCTTTTAAATTAAACAAATACATTATTTTTAAGGGAGAGAAAACAATTGTAATAGAAATACATATTTTTTGTTTTAATATATATTTTGAACATACGGAAATCCACAGTAAATATCCAGCTTCTTCTTGATTGTACCATTGTATGTGGGTCACAAATACACACACCTTCAAAATTAAGGGTGAGAGTAGAAAATGTAAGGACTAGAAGAGACGGAGGGTTTTTCAGAGATTTGCTTGAAAACAATTGCCAGAAAAAAAACGTCCTGATACCCAATAGAGAAGAAAGAGAGAGGAGGAGACAGATTATGGATAAACATATCTTCCTTTCATAAGAAAATGGGACACTTCATCGAAAGATATATTTTTCATCTACGAAAAAGACAACTATTAAAAGCTTCTGTTAATATTATTTATTTTAAACTAATAGTAATTTCATTGATTTTAAGTAGTATAAAATCAGTATTTTGGAGAACTTTTACCATTTCTGGGTAATAAAAGGAAATGAAAAAACATAATTTACTCGTTGGTGAAAACTGTTTATGTTTATAATTTCTGAAAAAAAAAACAAGGTTTTTCCAGTTGCTGATAACATTTATTGAAAATGAATTCCTTTTCACATTCAAACACAAAATGGAGAATCGGGTCTTTTTCAAAACAACTAGTTTATGTCTTTTTACTTCTGAAAAAAATATACTCATATCACTAAATGAACGATAAAGAGATTTCCAAAATAACTTTTAACCTGTTTCTCATATTCAGTCTTTTCATATTCAAAAACAAAAACGAGAACCAGGTTTCTTTTCGAAACAACAAGTTTATCTGTTTCTTTTTTTGTTTTTTAATCAGCCTTAAGTGAAAATGCATCTGAAAAAAACAAAATAGAATCTACCCGAACTTCAGACACCAAAGCTTAGATTTTTTGAACCAAGATTTGTCTGACGCCTCCTCCAGCAAAGGCTGAAAAAACAAGCGTAAAATGCAATTTTATTACTTTTAAAGCCCTGACTTTTAAACCACTTTTTTCAATTTTTTGCTGAATAAGATACAAAAGTTTCTTTCAAAATCAAGAGGGAGTGTGGGTTTTTTTTTTAATGAAAATACCAAAAAATTTTCTATCAAAAGCTGGAGGACATTTGCCCTCTGCCCTCTCCCAACTGGCACCCCTGTTCCTCTTACATTCACAAGAAATTGTTTGAGGGATTGCACCTCTGCCAGTCTCACAAAAAGATATAGTTAAGTCTCTGCTGCATAGCAACCTGTCAAACTCACAACTAGGTCATAACGTCATATACATAACTTCACCTTTTTTTATTTTCATGTCTACATTTTTACTATTTTTCATTGATAGGTTTGCGTTCTCTTAAAGTAGGCCACATTTACTGCTAAAGGCTGACACAGCCAGACCCATAAAGAAGAACTGTGACAAAGCTCTTCACATGGGTCTTAGCTTCAAATAATTACATTATAGAATTCGTTTTATTGTGATTTCAATATGATTCCTTTTTACTTATGACGTTTTGGGGAAGGGTTCTTGACTCATTGGACTCCTCATCTCCCCTCTTTGGCAACACACCTGCTATTTCATACGTAAATAGTTTCTGACATAAGAAGAGCTCCGCAGAAACCCGACTTATTATTCCAAACAATCGAACTTTCATCTTTAGTTTATCGCGTTTAATTTTTGCATTTGTAAATGGTTAAAACAACTCGAGCAATAAAAGCATTAAATTCGAAAGTCCTTCGTCTATGGGGTGAGAAACGTTATTAAATTGTGAATTTTGTTTCAGTTCTTTCAAGGGGTTGTGGTCTTTTGCAACACCAATCTAGCTAGCCGTAAAATTACTGTACAATGGTATAAAACAGTAATTTAAGCCAGAAGTACTCCCTTGTTTTCAATGCAACTCGTACACCGACAAACAGGCTAAACTACTAAGAACTATAGCTATTCTTTGGATAATTTTTCCTCATCATTTCCACTATACCTTGACTGTCACTATGCTTTCAGATAAAAAAGAAAAAAAACGTTTTTAGACACAAGAACCACAATGTTTATAAAATCCCCCCCCCCGATAAAATAACGCGGATACGCTAAAGAATCTGCTTGATCACTGGTCAAATTGTTACAGTAGAGGCATAGCAATTGGGTCAAGGCAAAGCAATAGCTTCACAAACAGCACAACTTAATCATCGTCAAGGCAGTGGTGCTGACTTTTGTAACAGGGGTTTATCTGCCATGTTTATTTTTTTACAGGTCTCGTTATATAGAACTGATAATCATAAAAAGCCGAGGAAGAGTTCATTCGATAGGAGATTAGAAGGCCTAGAGCCATTTGAAGATACAAATTCAATCAGAAGGGCAGCCAGAGTACAACCCGCGTACGGACACCATTTCTGTCTCAGGCCCCTTTAACGAAGCGGATAAAATTTTCCAGGTCGACATTCTAATCACAACGGTTAAAATGGTACAAAAATACTCCTCAGGAGACGACTTGCCCCTCTACAAATATGTAAATAACCCTAACAAAGTTTTTACTAGATAAATTTTTCTAGAAAGATGGCATGTTTTACCTTGCGGAACTGATTCCGGTTAACATTGATGAAGTCAAACTTAAAATGACTAGAAATAGTCATAAATAGGTTTGATATTAACTTCCCATCCTATTTACCTAAATTCTACTGTCACTTGTAGTTTCCTGAAAAAAAAAATGCATTTTGAATGTTTTTTTTTCTTCCTTTTTTTACTATAGCTAGTAATAACACTAAAACACAAATTTCTGATCAAAATTCTATTCTGGAAAAGATTTGCTTTCGACATCACTAAATTTGTGAGAATCAATTTAGTTTTATTAGACTAACATAGACAAATTTGTATACATATTTTCCTCCTTTAAATCCATTCCTTCCTAAATTACTTAATGCCCTAAAACATGTAGAAAAGTAAAATAGTCCCTAGCTTCCAGTGATTCTTTTGTTGGTGTCACAATATTTGCAAAAATTAGTTTAGCTTTAATGAAATTACTTCCAACTTAAAATATATTTGTAAAAAAATTAAGTTACTGAAAAGGAATAAAACGAGGATTTTCAAGGTGACATCCCTCCCTCAAATCCTGACATCTTTGCCTCCCCCACTCTAAAAATAGATAAGTTTCTACTGACTTTATCATGAGTATAGAAGTAAACAGATATGTTAGATTTACGCATTGCTCGGAACTTCTTGTCTAATATGTTAACTATATCAACAAAGGTTTTTTTTTTGTTTTTTTTTTATATTTACCGAAAATCTCCACTATCCACAAAGTTCAAATCTGTCCTTTTTTTCGTATATATTCTGATTCTAAAGATACCGTAGTATTTTTTTTTCTAATGCAATGTACCCCTCCTTTTCACTCGCATGGATAGTTATAAAATGGATTTTCTGACAAATATTTTCTGTGCCCTGCATGATTAAGAAAATCTTTCTTGTACAAACAACTGGATATTACTAACAAAAAATTCGCAACACTCTTCTTAGTTTCTTCGCTCTCCTTTATAGTTTATGTTCTAAATACCACCATTTAAATAATCACAGCCAACGTGGCTTCAAATACACAATACAATTTTAATTAGAAAACAATATGACATATTTTAAGTTAATTTCATAACGACTTGCTTACATATATTTTCTTAGTAAACTGATATAGTTTTTCCTTGTTTGACCTTCCTTAAGTTAGCTCTTGCGCCAGGCTTAGTTGTCATGTTTCGTCCAAACAACGTAACTTCAAGACCAAGGAAAGTGAATCTGAAATTCGTGTACATTTTTGGTAAAACTGAAAAAAAAAATCAGATGAAGACGATAAAAGGAACACATATGTATAAAAACTTTATTTTGATCAGTTCATATAAGAAAGATTTAATTAAAAAGCAATTTTTTTCAACTGAAAGTAAGAAGTAACATTAAAACTAAAAACGAACAGAACACATATGTATAAAACCTTTATTTTGATCAGTTCATATAAGAAAGATTTAAATAAAAAGCATTTTTTTTTCAACTGAAAGTAAGAAGTAACATTAAAACTAAAAACGAACAGAAATAATTACATATATGAGGGGTTTCACCCCCTCGTCAATACCTCGCTCTTTACGCTAAAGTTCATGTTTTGTTCCAATTCTTTTAGAATGACCCCTGAATTACAAAGGCCGTTTAATTAGAATAAATAGGTCTTTTGAAAGTACTGAAAAAAACTTTAGCGTAAAGAGAGACGTAACTGGCGAGGGGGCGAACCCCCTTATATATACGTAATAATTTCTGTTCGCTTTAAGTTTTAACGTTGCTCATTACTTTCACCTCAAATAACTTTTTAAAAAATTTTAATTTCTGACCGTTTTTCAATAATGCTGAGAAATCCGGTAACGCCTTCATGGAAAATTTCCTTTCCCCATGAAAAATTTCTCTATGGAAAGGTCCTCCCACGTAACCCCCTCCACCGGGACCCACCAGTAAAAAATTCCCCCTTAAAACGTCTGTATACTTCCCAATAGCCAATACTACATGTACACAATGGGCAAAGTTCATAACTTGCAGCCCTCCCCCAGGGGACTGTAGGGGATTAAGTCATTCTCAAAGACACAGGTATTAGATTTTTCGACTAAACTGAACAAAATGGCTATCTCAAAGTTTTGATCCAGTGACTTTGGGAAAAAATAAGCGTGGGAGGAGGTCTGGTTGCCCTTCAATCTTTTTAATCACTTAAAAAGGACACTACAACTTTTAATTTTCGTTCGAATGAGCACTCTCGCAATATTCTAGGACAGCTGGGTCGATACAATCACCCCTGGAAAAAAAGACAAAAAAAACAAATAAACATGCATCCGCAATCTTTCTTCTAGCAAAAAATACAAAATTCTACATTTTTGGAAATAGGAGCATGAAACCTCTACAGTAGAATTCTTTGTTATGGTGAATCTGATGGTGTGACTTCCATCAAGATTCCATTACTTTTAGGTGTTGTTTCCCCCTTTTTTTCTAAAATAAGGCAATTTTTCTCAGCCTCTTAACTTTTGATGGGCAAGACTAAACTTGATGAAACTTATATATTTGAAGTCAGCGTGAAAATTTGATTCTTTTGATGTATTTACTGGTGTTAAAATTCAGTTTTTTAGAGTTTCGGTTACTACTGAGCCGGGTCGCTCCCTACTTACAGTTGATCGGACTATTTGATCAGCTAGATTGATTAACTTAGTCCATTTTGCCTCACCTTGTTTGGTTCTTAGGATACATAGGCTGCTTTAGTAGGTTTTTTTGCAGTGTTTAAATATAAGAATAGAAACAAAAAATTCAAGCCAAGTTGTCTGGTGCAAAACTTTGCTCATGTCTCGAAAATGATTATAGAATTTGGGTTTAAGTTAAAACTATTAAAATAAAAGCAAACTTCTATGGCAAAAGTGACAATCTCACCCGAACCTACAGAAAGAGTTGAATTCTCAAAGAAAAAATCGCAAATATATTCTCCTCCTCGAATCCTAAAAGTATTATTTTTTAGGACTATCGCTGACCAACCGTAAGATATTTAGTACAAACACAATTTAAAAACATTGCACAAAAGTGTAGATAAAGTTTACTTAGGACATAAAACTAATATGCATTAATTAATGAGGATTTTCCAACATGAAAAGGCAATTAAGTAGGAAATTGTGGTATGGAACTAAATTTGAAGGGGGAAGGGGGAGATTTATCAAAGCACCATAACACACCCTATCTAAATAGAAATAATAGTCTTTCCAAAAGAATTTTATGCGCTTTGTTTCTAGAAGAGGGTTTGGTTGGCTACATCCCCATTCCCTACATAACTGACTGCACATAGTTATGTTTCAATAGCCAGCTACGGAAACATCGATTCGAAGCCCTATACGTCATCAATGGCTCAGGAGGTCTATATACTTTCTATTCCATGGTTATGCAATTCTAAGGTGTACACTGACAAAAAAAAATTATGTGATATATATAGTTATAGATTTATCAATCCGAATTGTTAGCAACAATTTTTCTTTCGCCAAAAACTGCATAAAGTTGAGTCATATTATTGCCATAGCCCCTGTAACACATAAAACCGGACCGGTAGGTAAATTAGTTACTTGTGTGTTCTGTCAGAGAAGGATGAACGCGAAGTGACAACAAAAACGAATATATCTGGAAGATTGTAGACCGTCACTTTAGTTGGAAGTTTCAAATCTGAATCAATTTCCAACAACAACTATCAACGTTAGCGAATGTTCGCTTCTGATATAAGTCCAATTTAAACAGTAGGTCATTGCAAAGAGTCTTACAACTTAAAACAATGGTCTCTCAAAGTATTCATAAGCTAGCGGCCTCTTTCTCCTAGGCACTCAAAATAATGCATATTGACTGTAACCAACCATAGTTCATACAATTTAGTGTACGCGAATTTTTTAGTTCATTCTAATAAAAGTAGACCCGGAATTATGTTCGAGGGATCGGAGGGACAGGGGGCTAAAGAGACAACAAATTTGTTTTTCTCCGATCCTTGTAAAAATATATATACTACCAACAGCTAAAGTAAAGGGTTTTCAAAGAAGAAAAAAAGAAGTGCCCTTTCAAAAAGGCTAAATGGGGCTATCTTGGAAACGACTGGGCTAATCAACTTCAATCTTTCAAAAATATATTCCTTTCGTCTGGGGACTCAGAACATATCCCTCACGACCCAGTTGGAGAGAGGGGGTCACAAGGTTTTCTACTTTTTTGCTGTTTATGCTGAGAGTTTGATCTGAAAATAGGTTATTTATTGGCCTGAAATTCATTTTATTTTGAGTATTTTTGAAACATAGTAGGTTACTTAAGCCAAAAATTAGATGTTGAAAAACTAACAACTACCCAAATACTTCTGCCTTTGGTGGATTTAAACCTGGACAACTCTCGCTCTCTGAGCACAGTTTCTATTTTTATTTACTTATTTCAAGCGTGATGTCGTTTGAAGTTTTGTAAACTCTTAAATTCCGTTTTAAAAATTCTGTTAAAAGCTTATTTTCATCCCATGAAGGATAAGTAAATAGGTCATTGGAACAAGCATACAACTCCAATATAACTAAAAAAAGATTGATACAAATTTTATAAGACCTTGCAATTCCTTAGTAATTAAAAAGGTTTCGAAATCGAGTCCACTATCAATATTTGAGCTCAAATAATGAAGTTAATCAGAGTAATATCTCATCTTAAACTGACAATTATCCCATCCATTTGTTTCAATGGACAACGTTTATGCGTACAAATAGGATAATTTATAGACAATGCTACAAATCACGAAAAAACACAGTTACAACCAGAAGCCAATACTTTAGTAATCCCTGAAATAAGCCTTAAATCACCTTCGCATTCACATAATCAAACGCGTCATCAACCACTTAAATCTGAAAGGGTATCTGCAAGGAATGCAATTATTAAAATCAGGAATAAAATTTCATGCCTCTCCAACTTATCTCATTGATGATTTTATTTGTCTGAGTGAATAATTTTTTATTTTATTCGCTAGTAGTCGTCAATGGCAGTACAAATTTCGGATTTTGCTCAAATCGCGGATATTGGTGAAAGACTCGCTTTATGATAGTAAAGTATTTGATTTTAATTCTACTGACTTTTGGCTTTTATTGAATTTTAGTCATCTTTTAATTTTCTTTTTTTTTTTACTGGTTTTATTGGTTTGTTTTCCCACATTGACTTTTTCCTTTTTTTGGCTTTTCTTTGTATTTTTGGCATTTTCCTTAACTAATTTTTGTTTGTTTGTGCCTTTCAAAATATGTGCTTTGTGTGTTTTTTCAGTATTCTCGTTTGGCCTTAAAAAAAATCCATTTTTGATCGGTTCTTCTTTATATTACAATCACCCTTGCTAGGGTTAAATATAAAGGTCACCTGTTGCTTCTTATTGATATTAGATACAAAAATTCTTTTCAAATGAAAACAAAGAGAGACAACAAAACTTACAATAAAGAAAAATCATTCCGTATTTGAAAAAGGCCGCCCCTTCCTTAACCATCTTCTCTTTACACATAAGCTTTATAGTGCTTTACTGAAAACATTTGTAAGCACAACACATAAATTTAATGGGTATTTGCAAAGTCTTATTTAGTAATTGCCTTTTAAACGCCATTTTTTGCCATTTGAACGGCAAACTGTGCTGTTTAAAGTGAATGCGAGAATAAAAAAGCGGTCACTTTCCCATCTTTGAGCTTTCTAATACAATTCCAATTGCTTCTGTGTTTGAGCATACGTTCTTAAAACATTGGAAACCAAAAGCTAAAATTTAGCGTAAATAGCGAAAGCCTGTTGAGGAAACAGTCCCTTCTTATATGGAATATTTTCTGATCGTTTTAAATTTCGAAGTCCTCTTTATTTTTGTTTAAAAATAAACTGTTTTTCTTTTCATTTAATGATAATAGGGAGTGATAGGTGAACTCGAACTGGACTCCAGCAAAGATGGCACTAGTCGTGTTTTTCCGTTGGTACCTAGCGCTGTCTACGAAAGATTTATTAAAACTTACATATTTATAAGCCTTTAAACTTACATATTTACATATCCACCAGGATATGTGCTACATATCAAACATGAACCAGTTTACATATTTAGAACCATCATAACAGGATCATCAATAGTTAATTTTTTTTAGACCTGTATAGTTATTAAAATTTGTTTTGCTGAGTTTTGTTTACTATTAGCTCGGGTAGCTCCTTACGAACTACTATGCTTTGTCCAACGAACTACTTAATTTTTTATGAGCCAATGTTGTCATGAGATAGTTATTGTGTGATAAGTGCGTTGTATCGACAAACAGTTCATATAGATTGTAATTAGGATGAAAGTTTATGTGGGACGAATGTTACTATAAAAAGATGGCGCAATGAGACCAGATACTAACTTCGAATTTGGTTATCCTTTGAGACTATCTGTATAGTATTTCTCGTTTCCAAAATGACAATTCCAGTTTGGCCAAGAAGAGATGAGTTTCTTGCTTCACATACAGTTAAAAGACAACCTTGGAAGTCAGCAAGCGGGAGCACCTCATAAATCTTTTCTCGTCTGGAAACTGGGAGTCTATAAAAATCATAAAATGACCAAGTTTACTATTCGCTCTTTCGATATTTTAGTTTCAACGTAACTTGATTGTACCTTCATTTTATACATTTACAACTTCCTAAAGCGTCCGGATACAAAAACCGACAAAAAATCTATTTGCCATTGAATATAATAATAAATAATTTTAATTCTCTGAATTATACATTTTTCAAGCAATAAAAATGAAATCTTGTTCAGTCCATTTACATTAAATCGAATATACTTATCTGATTAATCTGATAATTTATCTGATTAGCTCATTGACAAACTTGTCACATAAAATGAGGAAGTTTCGTAGACTCTACTCGTAGCTACAAGTCTGGAAAAATTAAAAAGAAATGGGTATTTTGCAAGGTTGGATCAGATTCCAATTAGAAGACAGCAGCATAAGATTGAGACTGGTTTTGCTATAAAGTAAATTCTCTTTTTCTTTTTTTTCCCTAGCTCCATCTGCTTACTTGAACCCAGAGCAGGGTTCTCTTGCGATAATAGATATGACGAAGGGGCGAACACACAGCTGAGCCAAGTGGTTCTTTGTCCTCTTGCGTTCACAATTGTTATTACGAAGTCACAACTAGATAGAGGGGCAAAAAGGGAAAATCCCTGTACACTAAGCTCTAAATAGGACCAAGAATGTCCCAATAAGATTGAACGTCAGGCCCATATCGTGATTCAGGATGTGGTATCAACGAAACACAGATAGTTACTTTTATTCTAAGACAAAAAGACAATTGAAAGTAAGGTTTTGGTTTCATCAAGCTTTGGCGAGACTTGAACTTTTAGAAGACATAATAATCCATACATGTTGGACAAAACTGACTCAAAATGGACAAGATCGTATGATAAACTTGGTCGCCGCCCCCCCATATCTCGATATGGAAACGACTTGAGACGTTTTTTTGCCTTATGAGAAATACGGATTGATGCAGATATCTGATGAAAAGAAAGCCAGAAGCCTCAGTGAAGGCCCACGTCTAGACTGGGTTCAAAAAAATCTTTGAGATTTAGATAACCCATTTAACTAATAAAAAGAAGCATCATTACTAACAAAACTCATGCTTACAAGACACACTGATTTTACTAGACAATTCCTGGCTATTAGACTTCACATATATTGTTTATCTGCAAGAAGTATCTCACCCTTTTAAAGCTAGTAGAAAAAAAACTGCATCTCATGCTGATTCCCCAAAAGCCAAGAAATATACTCCATTTTCATTGATAATTAAAAAAAAACACAAAATATAAACAGCAAATTTAAAACCTAAAACGAGCACAAATTAACTGTGCAAGATATAAAACCTAATATGAGGTCAATAATAAATTCAATAAGAATGTAGGAATGAAACCTAAAATGAATAGAAATTGCATTGAACGTTTAAGCCAAACTTAAAACAAACATATTTTACCACAAAGAAGGGTAGTGTTTTCACCCTTACCACAGCAATTTTTTTTCACTGAAACTAAAGCATAAGATAAACAGAAACTATTGAGTATATGAGATGAGCTGCCCTTTCCCAAATCCCTCGCTCTTTACGCTAAAGTTTACTTTTGTTGCTGATTCTTTAAGAACGACTGATCAAGCACAAGAGCCGCTGAATTGGAATGGGAAGAATTTTTAAAGCACTATGAAAAATTAGCATAAAGAGCAGGGGTTCGAGGGGGCGCTTCCAACATATACGGAATAATTTCTGTTTGCTGTAAGTTTTAAAAGCTCTTTATTTTCATTTGAGAAAACTTGTTTATATATACATATATATATATATATATATATATATATATATATATATATATATATATATATATATATATATATATATATATATATATATATATATATATCATATACATTGAATTTCTCATGTGCTAATAACTTTTAGTAGGTAACTTTGAAATTAACAAATTTTGCACACTCAGAATCAGCATGAATAATGTATTTTGTCTTTCCATATGTTATAACCGAAACTTGTTAGAGTTTCTGTTTTTATTGAGAAGGGTTAGTCTTTACTTATAGTTTGTTACTACAAGCTGTTTGACCTAAGGCTCTCTTGAATGTGAAAGATGACAACTAATACCTCCTTAACTCCCATTTTTTACACTCAAGTTTAATATTCGTACTACAATGCTTCGAGAATGACATTCATCCCTGAAAAAAAATCGTCCTATTGCATATCTATTTAGGAGGGTGGAGGCTGGAATATACAAAATCATTTATAGTGTCACCATTTCCATGATTTTAAAGACGAACCCTGTTTCTAGGGATGTCCTCCATGGATGCCAGGAGGGGAGCGACACCCCCTTTAAAACAAAAAGACATGAAATATAGTATATAAATAGGATATGATAAATATTATTAGGCCCTATTTAAATCTGCTCAAAACAAGGCTCCTGGTAGCAATTACCACCCCCACCCCCCACTCCAAAGAAATCTTCTAGTGAGTCTCATAATGCCCTGCTCCCAATTTACTACCTTTGTGATGGTAGGCATGTGAATGTAATCCTTTATTTACATAGAAAAAGATTGACGCAATGGGAAACCCGCATCCCCCCTCCCCCTTCCGTTCCCAATAATAGAGGTGTAGACCAAAGACATTCTTTAGAATAAAGAGGGATTAAATATCAATTTCTCAACTCGAAGTTAGTCCAAATGGAGCAAGGTTTTTTTTTCATGTAACAATAATAAGCACTTTGATTATTCAAACGTTATGGTTGAAAAAACTTATTGAAGATATAGTATAGTACAAGTATGATTTAGTAAAGTAAAAGTAACATTTTAGGCCTTAAGGGGGTTTGGGTGCTGATGGAGGGGAAAAAACCAAGACGAAAATAAATCTCCATTTATAGTACTACAATTAATTTGATAGTCATAATTTTATTTATTTTAGTTTTTTGTTTTGGAACTTGATCAGTATTTTAATTTATTTAATTATATATATATATATATATATATATATATATATATATATATATATATATATATATATATATATCATGAAAAGAGAAATCACCAATGCAACAGCACAAACACAAAAAAAAAAGAAAAAAAAAAAAAAAAAAAAAAAAAAGAGAGACAGAAGGAGAAAAGGAAGACTGTTTTCCTAAATTAGCGATTAATATAGACCAGCACTTGAATGAGGCCTCAATCCTACTCATCCATACAATCACATAGGTCAAACAGCATAGCCACACACAATCAACCATAAAGAATAATCCATGGACAGGCAGTCATGTCGTCAATAAGTATAAGTCGTCATTTACCAAACAATAGAAAAAATAATATAGACAAATAATTCAGAGGCAACACCCGACATAAGGGCTCGTCAGGAGAATACACTGGCCTATATAGGGTTTCGCCACTCTAATATAGGGTAGCCCAATCTTAACCGTTGTATTTCCAATTGATTTTAAACTTGGCTTAAATAATAACTTTAAATCAATTCATTTTAGATTTCAGTTATTCACTCATAGTAATTATTATTCATTTTAACTTTGACTTGTATGATGGTTTCTGTTTGTTTCAGGGTTTATTATTACTGAATACATCCTTTAAAAGACCTTTTGTTGATTTTTCATTTAGAACATTTAAGAGAAAAAACAGCTACTTCTACTCACTCCTTAACATCTTCTTCTATGCCCAGTAAATCTTTAAAGTAACAACACCAAATACTATGCATTTCAGTTGCCTTCTTGTATGTGATAGCTCCAGTTTTAGGGAGTTTATGCAGTCCTATTTCCCGCTTCTTTCTGGAAGTAAGCTTCTTTTTCTTTTTTTTCTGGGTTGTTAGAGTTTTGCTTTTGTCATTGACAGACAAAATGACATTAAAATCATAGTAGTTGTCAAGCCCACTGGGCTGAGGTATTCGCGGGGCTAGAAATTCTTTTACTTTTTTTAAAACCTCATTTTTATCATTTGTGTTCACCAAATATTCTATTGGTCTTGTCCTTAGTGGCACTGGCAATTTTCTAGTTGGATCCATGGAAACTAGAAAAATACAAAAGATCGTTATGGGTGCACTGAGATTAAAACAAAAAAAAAAGGAAGAAAAAATTCCATTCTAGTCAAAATTGTGGTTATCCTACCCAAGCCTTACCTTGACAAGAAGGGTCAGTTACCCCTTAATAATTTAGAAAAAAAGTTTTATACAGCCCGTGCCTCTTGACTATCTAGATTTGAACCCCTCTTGCCCCCCAATAAAAATCTTGGAGATTTGCCCCTGAACTTCACCTTTTCCTTGGTAACATCACAAAACTAGGAATCAAACTTGTGACCTTATTTGTAG
This sequence comes from Artemia franciscana, assembly GCF_032884065.1. Classification (NCBI taxonomy): domain Eukaryota; kingdom Metazoa; phylum Arthropoda; class Branchiopoda; order Anostraca; family Artemiidae; genus Artemia; species Artemia franciscana. Next base: position 21,545,310 of record NC_088874.1, read on the forward strand.
ATGTAAGAATTTAAGGATCCCCTACCAGAATCCATAGTTTCCTCTTCTCTTCGTCAATATCAAATGTCAAACTTGCGATGAGCATTGTATAAAAAAAATATAAACCAAATTTTAGACATAGAAAAAAGAAAACAAGCAAATTAGTAGAGTTTAGTTTACAACAGCCAAATTGAATTTGACATAATCTTGTTCTTTTCTGATCAGAGACAGAGCTTCATTTGATTGCACCCTTACTGTTAAAATATTTTACTCCTAACTATCTTCATCAATCTTTCTGAACATTAATTTAAAAACTTTTTCCACAAAATAAGTTTTTCAATGAAAAGTAAAGAGCTCTATTGAACCAAAAATGAGCAGAAATAAAGTCAAATAATCTTCCATACTCAGAACTACCACCAATCACCATCAATAAATAAACAAAATCCAAAACAAGCAGAGATTACAATAAATAACTGAGTTAAACTCAACACGAGCAGAAATTAACATGAGTAAGTCTGGCAATCCCATGCGAAAATGTTTTCTCGTTTTCAGTTTTACTAAATTAAAAATTATTAAAACTTTAAGGAATAAATATTGGTATATGTATATACTATATATCAGTATATGTGTATGTAATCTCAGTATATGTAATAACAGAAACTATCAATCCTCATTCATTTATTTGTTTTTTTTTCCAGTAAAGTGCAATGTGGTCCTCAGAAGGCATGGGTGGTGTCACTTCTAGTCATGTTAATTCTGATGATCTAAAATTAAATTCCCTTATATTATAACAGATAATAAAAATACCAATAACCAAGGAAATTATACCATTGAACTGATTTGCAAAAATATGCATACTTTTTACAGCTCACTAGTCCCTTTGCCCTCTTTAGAGGAAAAGTTACTATTTTGTTTGTTAATGAAACCACTTTCAAGCTTTAATCAAACGTTTCGTGTTACTGAATTCTCTCATCTACCAATTTCCAATGATTCCAACAATTTCACAAAACCTTTGTCCTTAATCAGTAAATTTGTTGCAGATAACGTAATGCAGCTAGGCTGAAAGTGATTACATCAATTAATGCTCTTTTTTATGCTCTTTCACAATTCAATAATCGATTCTGAGGGAAATTACATTTTGAGCCCTGAATGGGGGCCTCAAAGGATAAAACAGTCAATAGTAACCAAAAGTTCAAAAACATGTTTAAAAAAAACTGTTGGGTGAGAGCAAATTGCCATTTATAGCTGATTCAGGATTGGTCCCATAATTGTTATTTTCCTTAGTCTTAATAGTACAATATTATATTGAATACAACTTTGTAGGAATTTTAAAGAAGAGCCTGGACCCTCCTCCCCCCCTCCCAAAATGACATCACAGCAAAAATAATGTCATTCTTGAGGATTTTTTGGCTCTTTTTGAAAATTTCTGTAATCTGTTTTTGTAATTACCTTCTTCAAAGTAAAGGTAATCACAAATGTTGACCATAAGCTATTCAGCAACTTTCATTCTACATCCGTTTTAAAAGGTATAAGCCTAGAGAGGGACCTGTAGAGAAGGAAACATGTTAAGAAAACATTTCATACCTCATAATATGCAGAATAATTGTAGCTGACACATTTTGAATGCAACCCTGCTATACTTTACCTACTCCCTCTTCCCCCACCCAGTGTAAATGTATGAGCAGTCCACTATATAAGGAGACATTTTGAGAAAACAGTTCTTACTTCATATTTTGCAAAACAATCCTAGTTAACATATTTTCCAGCAAGAAAACCTTTATCTTCACTTCTTTCACCTTTTTCCAGTCTTTCAATCACATTTTTCAATATTTATGTTTGCTCTCCAAGTCTTGAAAATCATTTATAAAACAAGCACCCAAGATCCATCTAGCTAATCCTAATTTAACCTAAACCTAACCTGATTTATCAATATTTGCCAACTAATGTCTGTGGTTGATGGCAGTGATGATTTTAACTACTTGAAAATGGATAAATATGGTCAAATCTATATCAATTTGTTGAAAATAATTGTACAACAGTGAAACAAGTGACGATAAATGGTTCTACTGGAAAATATGATAACTAGGATTATTTTGCATATAATGAAGCAAGAATTGTTTTTTTTTAACATGTCTGCTTGTGTAGTGGACTGCTCATACATTTACATCTCCCCCCCCCCTAGTTTGCAAACAAATAGCCCAAATTATATATTCTGGTAATTATTTAGTTTCATCACAAGCTGTCTAAACTGGAAACTATGCTGCAAAGCAGCATAGTTTCCATACTATAGCACTTAGAAATGCTAATTCTAGAATAATATATATTTCTGGTTGACCCTCCTCCTCCATGGGGCAAACTAAAAATGCATAAAGTGGGCAGGATATTGAAGTCAAGGGAAAAGTCAGGGTTGTACAATATGGTTGGAGTTATATTTCAAATACTAATTCCAGTTATTGCTGGTAATTTCTGTATAGTAGGAAGTTGAAAGATAAGTAAAAAATTCAAACATCCATTAATGTTAATATCCAAAATTTGTCACTTTCACTTTTGAGTTTAAACTAGACAGCTGAAACTGAACAAAACAAAGGTCCAATTTTGCTTACAGATAACATTACCTATAGAGTGAAGCATATTAGTCCATGAGCCCTGCAGGGCAAGGTGTGTATTCTGATTGGTTGAATTGTTAGTTGATTAGAAAAGACCTTGCCCTGCTGCCTGCTACTTTAATGGATGCATGAGTTTTTTACTTATCTTTTGACTTCCTACTATTCAGAAATTACCAGTGATAACTGGAATTAGTATTTAAAATATATTTTGTACAACCCCCTAGATGGCCTCCATCCCCATCTCTTGCATGAGTGCAGAACAGAAATAGTATACCCACTTTCAAAGCTCATCAGACTATCTCTTGATAGTGCAAAGCTTCCTACAGAGCAGAAAGTGGCACATATTACCCCCATTCACAAAAAGGGAAGGAAAGATTCTGCAGAAAATTACCAGCCTATTAGTATTACCTTAAATTACCTTAAATCACAGCTTGGAGCGATATAAGGATTATCCATCCTTGTGATGCTCCATGAGAAAAAAAAGAATTCGTTTGGTGTAGATTGTGGCTGTTAGATTAGACTCTTGTGGAGGACTCTGCAGCTTCCCAATTGTAAAGGAACTCCTGGCAGAGCCATTCCCTATCAAGGTGGGACTTGGACATGTCAATTGAAGTAGCAGAAACTGTTTCTTCAGAGAGCTGGTTCCACATATTGATGATTCTTTGGCTGAAGAAGTGGCTTCTATGTCTACTCGTGGAACGCTGCATGGAGAGCTTCAAAGAATGTCCTCTAGTACCAGAATGCAAGGGCTGTGCAAAGAGACCTGGAAGGGTATTTTTAGAGAGGATTTTTTTGGTTAAAATAATGTCACCCCTTTTCCGTCGGTATGTCAGCGTTGGCAGCTTCAAACGATGTAGTCTTTCTTTGTATGGAAATTTATTCATGTTGGTAACCATCTTAGTGGCATGACGCTGGACATCCTCAAGCAACTTCCTATCTTTTTTGAAGAAAGGGGCTGCCAATGACATTCCAACCTCAAGGCGTGGACGTACAAGCGCCTTATATAACTTCATAAGAACTCTAGGGTGTCGGCTGGAGATGGTTCTTTTTATGATACGAGGGTTTTATTTGCAGAAGATGAAACGGACTTAGCATGGCTGCTAAACTTTAATTGGTGATCTACAATAACCCCAAGATCTCTTTCATCAGAAACAGCAGAAAGGAAGTTGTCTTGAAGGAAATACTTATGATGCTTGTTATTTTTGCCAAAATGAATTACATGGCATTTGTCAACATTGAAAGTCAGAAGCCACATGTTAGCCCATCTTACTAGACTATCAAGATCTGTTTGAATTGATTGCTGGTCAGAGGGAGTAGCCGCTTTTCCAACTAGTTTTGAGTCATCAGTGTAAAGGGTAATAAGATTTGAAAGAAGGGTGGGTAATTCGTTAATATAGAAGTTGAAAAGTGTTGGTCCAAGAATAGTGCCCTGGGGCATGCCACTTAATACAGTTGTGGGAGAAGAGAAATGAGGAGTTCCTTGCAAATCAAAAACTCTAGACACTCTGTGATCTTTCAGAAAGGAAGCCCATACCTCTGTTGTTGTTAAGCTTCTTGAACATACTGTCAACAAAGTAGTTATTAAGCATCTTGATCAGAATCATCTTCTCAACAGCTCTCAACATGGTTTCTGATGCAACAGATCAGTTGACACTAATCTGCTCAAGTCATATGACTATATTACAAAACTATTGGAGTTGGGAATCCCTGTTGCCATGATCCTTCTTGATTTTTCAAAAGCATTCAACAAAGTTTGTCATAGGAGACTTGAGCTTAAGCTACAATCTATTGCTTTGGAGGAAAAAATTCTTAAATGGATTCTGGATTTCTTGAGGAATTGTTTTCAGCATATAAGACTGTTTGATGCAGATCACAATCCTATTCTCTCCTCCTCTCAGAATGTTATTAGTGGGGCTCCATGGGGTAGTGCTCTTGGCCCCACCATTTTCAATATTTTCATAAATGATGCTCTTCTAGTGCTGAAAAGCAGGGTGATTCTATATGCTGATGATTCCAAGGTAATTGGTCCAGCTAGAACTCTTGAGGATAGTTCCCACCTTCAAAAAGACCTTATCTCCTTAGCATGTGGGCAAAATCTTGGCTACTCACTTTCAATGTGTCAAAATGTCATGTTTTACACTTTGGGCACAAGAATATCAATACAACTTACTCTCTTTACAGTCAGCTTCTTTCTCTGGTGTCAGAAGAATGTGACCTAGGAGTAATTGTTGACAATCATCTTAAATTTAGACTCATGCAAAGAAGGCAAAGAAGGCAGCAGCATCAGCTAGCTCAACACTAGGGCTTATAAAAAGAAAAATTTACTCCTATTCTCCTAAAATTCTGAGCCTTTTGCATAAAGGACTTGTTTGGCCAAGGCTTGAGAAAGGCATGGTCCTTGCATCCCTCTTTTTCAAAAAAGATTTTAAAATCCTTGAAGTTGTCCAGAGAAGAGTCACTAAGATGGTGAGTGGACTGCATGAGCTCCCTTACCCTACAAGGCTATGCAAGCTGAAACTCCCAACTCTGTTTGATTGAAGAAAAGGGGGTGTCAGGACTCAGAATTCTCATACAAGGGGACATAACTTGCAGTTATCCAGGCATTTCTCCTCAAAGTGGCACAATGAATGGTCAAAAAAGAATGGAAGTATAACTGGGAAGCACTCAAATCAGCAACATCAAACTGCTAGTCAAGTGTATGTATTCAACTATGTGTCATGTATTCTCAACTCTGGAGTTTCTACAAGGAAAAATCCTTAGATGCTCCAAGCTGCAATTTAAGGTAACCCCAACCCCTTTGCTTCAAAATTCTGCCCACTTTATGCATTTTTAGTTTACCCCATGGAGGAGGAGGGTCAACAAGAGATGGATGTGCTTCTAGAATTCGCATTTCTAAGTGCTATAATATGGAAACTATGCTGATTTGCAGCATAGTTTCCACTTTAGACAACTTGGGATGAAACTAAACATTTCCCTATAGCCTATTTCCAATGCATTCTGCCAAACAGGCTTTCATTTGTTTTCCAGTTCTTATTTTGTCACAGGTGATACAATTTACAGGTAGGCTACACAGATGAATAGATGGAGAATGTATAATTTTTGCTATAGGCCTATATTTGCACAGTAGAGAGGGTTGAGGCAAAGTACAGCAGGGCATCATACAAGATGTGCTAGCTATAATTATTATACATACTATGAAGTATAAATTGTTTTCTTAACATATTTCCTTCTCAAGAAGGGTATAGGCCTACCTTTATAAATGGTTATAAAAATCACTACAGGAACAATTAGCGATTTAAATTTATCTGCTGGAGAGGCCCTCTAATATCTTTGAAACTAGGCTCCTCTGATGTATGAAGATAAGCAGAAGAATCAAATATAAATTAAGCACGTGTTCTAGTTTTTATGAAATAGACTTTAGCTTGCGGTTAATTTCTGTTGTTAAAAGTAACGCCATTTTCTTTCTCTTTCCACCTACTATTTTGGACCTGTAATACAGAATAGGGGTCTATTTGGTAAGTTGCTTGGTTAGGTGAATGAAAGTCAAGAATGTAGGCCTATATAACACAAAAAGATGTGTTTCAAAAATATACACTCTTCCTTATGTGTAGGCCTAAGGTTGTGTGGAATTCTAGATGAGCTCTTGGTATTTGCATAGAGAACTAACTGGAGAGAAGGAAACATGTTAAGAAAACAATTCTTACTTCTGCTAGCCTACTAGGCTATGCAGAATAAAGGTAAAGTTAAGAATAGCCTACAGCATTAGACTTTACAGTCCCTACTGACAGTGCTGATCTCCGTTTCTTTGTCCTTCAGCCAGGAAGTGCAATGGGGGGGGTGGGGGCCAACCATCCTGTGCTTTTGCACACCCTTCCTGTTTACCTACCCCAGATTTCTCCAGGTACCCATTTAGAACTGGGTTGAATCTGGCTGAGCTTACAGAGTCATGCCACTGACCCCCATCCTAAACCAAATAATTAAGTATACAGGATTTGAACCCTCACCCTCTGAGACAAAGGATCCTGAATCCAGGACACCAATCCACTCAGACAGGAGTGCAGAATAATCATAGTTAACATATTTTGCATGCTACCTTGCTGTAATTTACCCCTAATCCCTGCTAATGTGCAAATATATTACCCAAATTATATGTTCCTTATCTTAAGAAATCAATTCTTATTTCATAATTTACAGGATAATCATAGTTAACACATTTTTCATGCAGCTCTGCTATATTTTACCCCCCCCCCCTGATGTGCAAATATATAGCCCAAATTATATATTTCTTATCTATTCTCTCAATGTGTCTCAGCTGTTTCTACCTATGTGGCCTACCTATAAATTGAATCAACTATGATAAAAACAAAACTAGATAAAAAAAAAAAGTTATGGGTGGCAAAATGCAATGAATATAGTCTATAATTTGGGCTATATATTTGCACATTAGGGGAAATTAAGGGTAAGGCATAGCAAGGCTACATGCAAAATATACATGCTTTGATTATTCTGTTTATTTTATGATCTTAACATGTTTCCTTCTCTCCATTAAGTTCTCTAGCCACATACCACGGTCTTTTCTATTGGTGAACATATAGCCTAGGCTAAAAGATTCCATTCCCAGTAAAAAAAAAGGTAAAGAATACAGCACTAGACCCTACAGCCCCTACTAATGGTGCTAATTTCTCTTTCATAGCCCTTCATTCAGGAGGCATAAGGTAAAAGACCTCTTTTTGGGAATGATTACTGTTGGTAAAATTCTTTGGCATTCCAGAAAAATAGAGATGTATTTTTGATCCACCAATTCTGTCCAATTATGTCCCTGAAAATGGAGCATCTGAGGCATAAGATTCTTGTATATATCAAGTTTCAGTGAGATCCAATCACCCATCTGTAAGATACCTTGATTTCATGTTTTCCAAAAATTGTGACTTCCCCCTCCAACTCCCTTCAATGTCACTGGATCTGGTTGGGATTTAAAATGAGAATTTTGAAGCACAAGATCCTTCTAGATATCAAATCTCATTAAGATCTGATCACCCGTTCATAAGTTACAAATACCTCATTTTTCTTATTTTTCTGAATTACCCCCCCCCCCCCCCAACTCCACCAAAGAGAGCTGATCTGGTCTGGTTATGTCAGTCACCTATCTTGGACTTATGCTTATTCTTTCCACCAAGTTTCATCCTGATCTCTCTGCTTTAAGCATTTTCCAAGATTTCTGGTCTCCCTCTCCTAATGACACTGGACCCAGTTGGGATAAAAATATGAGATCTGAGTTTCAAGGTCCTTCTAAACATGAAATTTCATCAAGACACAGTCACTCTTTTGCAAGTTAAAAATATTTCATTTTTCTAATTTTTTAGGTATCTAGGATTTGTGCTGATTTTTTCCTGCCAAGTTTCATCCCAATCCCTCCACTCTAAGCATTTCCCAAGAGTTTAGGTTCTGCCCTCCCCCCAACATCCCCTTTATCAGATAAGATTGAAATTTAATATAAGAGCTCTGAGACATGGTATCCTTCCAAACATCAAATTTCATTAAGATCCAATCACTCATTTGTAAGTTAAAAATACCTCATTTTTCTAATTTTTCAGAATTAACCCCACCCCACACCCCCCAAAGAGAGTGAATTCCATCCTGGTTATGTCAATCATGTATCTAGGACTCATCCTGGAAGTTTCATCCTGATCCCTCCACTCTAATCATTTTCCAAGATTTTAGGTTCCCCCCAATGTCACTGGATCCAGTTGGAATTTAAAATAAAAGCTCTGAGACACAATATCCTTCCAAACTTCAAATTTCTCTAAGATCTCCCCCCTGCAATTCACCCCCCCCCCTGCAACTCCCCAAAGATAGCAGATCCATTCCAGTTATGTCAATCATGTATCTAAGACTTGTGCTTATTTTTCCCACCAAGTTTCATCCTGATCCCTCCACTCTAAGGATTTTCCAAGATTTTAGATTCCCCCTAATGTCACTAGATCCAGTTGGGATTTAAAATAAGAGCTCTGAGACACACATATCCTTCCAATCTTCAAATTCCATTAAGATCCCACCACCCATTTGAAAGTTAAAAATACTTCATTTTTTCTATTTTTTCCAAATAAAGGGGGGCAGAATTGGATCTGGGGACATAAAGGGTTGGCGAGGGGAAACAGAAATCTTAGAAAACGCTTAGAGAAGAGATATCAGATGAAACTTGATGGGAAGAATAAGCACAAGTTATAGATACAAGATTGACATAATTGGTATGGATCCATTCTTGTTGGGGGAGCTGGGGGTTCTTAATTTGGAAAAGTTAGAAAAATTGAGGTTTCAACTTAAGAACAGGTGACTGGATCTTAATGAAATTTGATATTAAAAAGGAACTCATGTCCCAGAGCTTTTATTTCAAATCCCGACCAGATCTGTTGAGACATTGGGGGGGGGGGCTGGAGGGGGAAACCAGAAATCATGGGAAATGCTTATAAATGTTGTAGATACATGGCTGACGTAACCAGACTGGATCCGCTCTCTTTGGGGGAATTAGATGGTTGGATTCAGTTCTTTGGCGAGTTTGGTGCTTCTGGACATGCTAGGACAATGAAAATTGGTAGGCCTGTCACAGAGCTGAAAAATTAGAAATTGAGGTATTTTTAACTTGCTAGTGGGTGATCGGATCTTAATGAATTTTGATCTTTAGAAGGACCTCATGACTCAGAGCTCTTATTTTAAATCCTGACCGGCATTAAGCCTCCGATTTTCCTTTTAAAGTTATCTATTGATTCTTATAATTTTGCTAGAGCTCATACCATATGAGCTCTTGGCTCTTCAGACCTTATCACAAGTGTCATATGAGCTCTTAGCTCTTGTTTTTTCCAGGGGTGATCATATCAACCCAGTGGCCCTAAAATATTGCAGTTTTCGAAATCAACAGTTTTAGTTCCCAGACCAAAAAACTGGAGATCAACTAGGCCCCCTCTCATGCTCATTTTCCCAGAGTCACTCAATCGAAATTTTGTTCAGCATAGTCGAAAAATCTAATAACTATGTCTTTGATTAAAGACATAGTTATTAAATAGGATGACCTAATCCCCCACAGTCCCTAGGGGAAGGGCTGCAAGTTATGAACTCTGCCCATTGTTTACATATAGTATTGGTGGTTGTGAAGCGTACTGACGTTTTTAGGGGAAATTTTTCTGGGGGATGGGGGTTATTTGGGAGGATCTTTCTGTGGGGCAAGGAATTTTTAATGTAGGGGGTGATGGATTTCTCAACATAATTTAAAAAAGATCAGAAATTGTATATAAAAAATTTTTCAACTGAAAGTAAGGAGCAACTGTTAAAACGTTAAAAAAAGAGAAATTATTACATATATGAGGGGTTTTGCCCCCTAGTCAGTGTCTTGATCTTTATGGTAAAGTTCTTGTAGTTCTTTCAAAAGAGCTATTTATTCTAATTAAACAGCTTTTGTGATTCATGGGTCATTCTTAAAGAATTGTAACAAAATTTGAACTTTAGCATAGAGAGCAAGGTATTGACTAGGAAGTGAACCCCCTCATATACACAATAATATCTGTTTGTTTAAGTTTTGGTGTGGCTCTTTACTTTCAGTTGAAAAAACTGGTTTTATTTATTTAATCACCGGTAAATTCTATTAAGGCCCTTAAATGGACCCTAAAGTGGCATCTAATTCCCACAATTCCATTAAATCACTTAGGCAGGGTGGTTTTCATGAGTCAAGAATTCAGCAATCCTAGGTTAAATAAAAATACATTATGGATCACAAGACAATAAACAATGAAGAAATACATTATTTAGAACTATGTATGGAACTATTAGGGGGCAAGTAGAACGTATTGTCAGGGTAGTGACTATTATATCAAAAGGAGCATAAAGTAAGGAATATAATGGCATTTTTTTACTGTCAAGTAGTGACAGAAAGTGGGTATCACTTTAGGGTCCATTTAAGGGCTTGAAATTGGACTTGCATGTAAATTGATTATCATATTTGGAAAGAGCACAAGAAAAGGCATTGGGTAGTGTAATCACCTTTTCCCTTTGTAAGTAATAGAATTGTCTCCAAACTTACCTTAATTTTGTTGGTTAGTATTATTTTCAATGCTTATTTCTCATCAACAGTTGATTGCAATGGCAAATAAAGAAAATTTACGTAAAAGAAAAATAAAATTCAGCAAAGTTTTGTAGCTTAAGGCTATGTCTGGCCCATAAAAACCATATCTTCTCCCTAGTGGGAGGGAGAGTTTAGAGTGCATTTACATGGGTAATCAGTGTTAAAAGATGCATTGAGGGGTTATGTTTAAATTTTGGCTAGTAGATTAATCAAAACACCAGATAATTTACCAAATAAGCTCATGCCCTCACCGAGGAAAGTCTTCTAGGCTAATGAATGTAATGCTGATCTCAGTTGTTTTCTGAGTAAAACATGAATATGCCACTCTAAGCATTGTTTAACACCATTTCTAAATATACTAATTGCTACTTTTGCAAACTGATGTAAAGTTTACTTTTGCAAACTGTTTTGTCTATGGCTTCCACTAATAATTAAATTTTATAAAAACAGGTTTTTTTAAATGAAAGTAAGGAGCGACATTAAATCTTAAAACGAACAGAAATTACTCCGTATATGAAAGGGGCTTTTCCTCCTTAACGCCCTGCTCTTTACGCTAAAGTTTGACTCTTTCTCTTGACTTTACTTCTCAAAACAGTAAAAAACTTTAGCGTAAATGGCTATCTCAGAATTTTGATCTGGTGACTATGGGGAAAAAATGAGCATGGGAGGGGGCCTAGGTGCCCTCCAATTTTTTGGCCACTTAAAAAGGGCACTAGAACTTTTAATCTCCGTTAGAATGAGCCCCCTAGCGACATTCTAGGACCACTGGGTCAATACAATCACCCCTGGAAAAAAAAATAAACACATATTCTGTGATTTGTCTTCTGGCAAAAAATGAGAAATTCCACATTTTTACAGAAAGGAGCTTGAAACTTCTACAATAAGGTTCTCTGATACGCTGAATCTGTTGGTGTGATTTTCGTTAAGATTGTATGACTTTTAAGGGGTGTTTTCCCCTATTTTCTAAAATGAGGCAAATTTTCTCAGGCTTGTAACTTTTGATAGGTAAGACTAATCTTGATGAAAGTTATATATTTAAAATCAGCATTAAAATGGGATTTTTTTAATGTAAGTATTGGTATCAAAATTCCATTTTTTAGAGTTTCGGTTACTATTGAGCCAGGTCGCTCCTTACTACAGTTTGTTACCACAAACTGTTTGATGAACTAAACACCATAATGAAAAAAAGCAGCACTATTTGATTCCTTTGTCAAAACTATTTCCAAACATAATGGTCACTACCATAGTCCATATACTCATAGGCTATATACAAAACTATGTTTTTTTTTAAGCATTATTGTTCATTATTAGTCGGCTCAAAAAGAGAGTGTAAACCAACAGAATCAGCAATTTTTTTAAGACTTAGGCATGAATGTTCAGGATTTGTTTTGGTAACAGGGGGGGGGGTAATCCAGAAACTATTTTTTTGATAATTTGGATAAGAAGTGCCAAAAAAAAATTAGGAAAACTCTGGATTTCGTGGGGGATATGCCCAAATGTCCTCCTCTCTGCTGACATCCCTGAGCCTAAGGTTATGTCTGAGTGAGAAGATGCAACTGTTATCATAGCATTCATTATATTTGAATATAATGGTGAATTGGATGGTACCAATTTGTGTTTCGTTTTAGTCTTTAGTTAAACAGAGGCCATGCCAAAGAGTGCTGCCAAAAAGAGAATTAAAAATACCTTATGTAAATTGTGCCAAGTTTCAGGTTACTTTTTTGCAAGAAAATAGACAGAGAATTAAATTAGCAATATTAAAGTGATTTGTGCTATGTAGGAAAATAACACTGCTGCGGTTAAGGTGGGAAATGAGGTTAGCAACTGGTTTTGTATAACATAATGAGTTAATAATGTGTTCTATCCCCCTTTATATGGATCATTTTCGGACTTTGTCTTAAGGAGCACGGGAAAGTTAATTAGAGACCAAGATTAGAATATTGGAAGCTACAGTGACAACAATGGTCAAATATAGCTCTGAAGCATGGGTGCTCTGAAAAGCAGGTGAAAATTTACTAGATGTTTTCCAGAGAAATTGCCTATAGATTGTTCTGGGTACCCAGCTGACTGACTGTATTTTAAACAGTAGGCTGTACAAAAAATATGGTTCAATCCCGCTTCCTAGGGGTCTAATGAAAGAAAGGTCGAGATGGCCAGGCCATGTTTTGCAAATGAAGGATGATAGTTCTTTTTGGCCGTCTGTCTGGGGCTAAATGGAAAGCAGGTCGTCCTTGTCTCGGCTGGGAGAATGTCATAAATAAAGATTTAAAGGAAATGGGAACTTCCTGGGAGGATGTAACGTGGGAGGCCTTGAATAGAATGGGTTGGAGGAGGAGCTTGCTTAGCTGTGTTGGCCTCAGGCGGCTTGGTGTCACAGTGAGCTATTAGTAGTAGTAGTAGTAATGCTGGTGCAAGGAATTAAAGGAAATAATATTTAATATTTGCATAATTAAAAAGTGCATAGAATTTCTTTCTAAAAAAATCAACAATTTAGAATATTAGACTTGATAATTGAATGTTAGACTTGACATGTCTAGCTCCATCCCTTCCCCCTCTGAAGGACAATGACAATTTGATGAATTCAGACAAGCTTTGTGTTATAAAAATGAAACGTTAAAAATGAGCTTATAACACAAATGAGGCACAAGGAAAATGACCTGAGCCTCATAACTTTGCTAAATTCTGATCTATGAAGTTATAAGAATTTTGATAAATTTGTTCTAAATATGACTAAATATCCTAGTTTGCCATAAAATCCTATTTAAATTATTAGTTTTCTGTTTTGAAACCTAGAATCAAAGAAAAAACCGTTTTGAAACCTAGAATCAAAGAAAGAACATGACTCAAACCAATTAAACCGAAAATTAAGGGAAAACGTGTTTTAAATGTTAGAACCCATCTTCTATACAGTTTTCTAAGCCATAAGAAATAGGGAAGTAAAGGAGATAAGAGTTCAAAAACACCTTACTAGGGCAAATTGAGTGTCTGAATTCAGTCCTGAAACTTTCATTCTCCAAATCCCTTTTAAGGACTGAAAGTATTTGGGGGGGGGGAGGTGACTAGCTCTTATTTAGTGCGCTTTTTACCCAGGGTATCCCTTTAAACTTCCAAGGTCTTGGGCCAAAATTTCAAGATAGCCATTTTGTTGAAAATAGGGGAGAGATTCAGTAAATATGCCTTGACAAATAACACAATCCATGCAGTCCCAGGGGCAGGCACTCTAGATTATGGAAATTGACCATCATTCACTGATCATCTATATTGTAGAAAAATTGCTGGCCTGTTTCGTAAGCTTAGAACTTTCAGAAATTGTTTTGTTGGTCAACAAGACCTCAAATATTTGTTGGAAACGAGTTAAGAGATCCTAAATGGGTTAAAATAGTTTCTGTCTCTGACCAATTTGAAACTTACTTCTATTTGTTGTTGGATCACAGGGAACTAAATACTCAAAGTATATTTTAGGTTGGAAGCATAAGAAAAGAAATTTTCTTGTCTGATTTCCCAAGGTGCCAGAAAATGTAGAAAGAAAAAGAAATATTAGTTTGCTCCCCTTTCCCCTAAGCTCTCTTGTGAATAGCTTAGAATCTGCACCCTTAAGTCTCTAGGCCTAGGGGACCTAATGCACAGAACAAAATATGGTTAAGAGGTTTCCAAAAATGGTACAAAAATGTCTTTTTCTCTTTAGCTAGGGAATTGTATCTATGATTCTTGGGTCCAAAGGGGACATCAGTATGCAAAAAAAAAGAAATGAAAAATTATCTTAACTCAAATATTGAGCCTGAAAAGGATCAAGAACTTTTTTTTTCAAACAGTTGAAGAATTAAATCTGTTTCCCTCTAGGGAAGGGGATCCTATTGTTTGAATCAACATTTGGGTTGGGCTTTGCCCCCCAAATATGAACCAAAACTTGTATATTTTTCAATCAGCATGGGAATTTCAGGGATTGTCTTTCAGGGATCATTTGTGTTGAGGAAAAGGGACAAAAACTGTTTCTTTTCTATCAAATAGAACTTGGTCTATTTGATCTGCCCTGACCAAAAGGAAGCACTGGACTTGAAATGTTTTTCGTCAGCTCAGACTGAGACAGTAAGATCTGTAATATCTAAAAATTTTGTATATGATAAAATTACATCCATAAACTTCTGAGCAAAGTGAAACCAGTGTGTAAAGAAATTATAACTAGTTTTAGCTGGATTGATTTGTGGTTTAACAAAATGAGCCAACAAATTTTTGTCTCCTATTGGCCTCTTATTTATAGAACATATAAATTGGCCAAGATAAACCTTGTGGAGACAAACTATTTTGAAGAAAATTAGGGTTGAACTGATTTATGGCCCCTATCAATAGACCGAAAAATTTGTATTGTCTCTGATTGGCTTAAACTTTCAGAACGTGTAGACTGAATCAAGGATACCTAAATGAAGACGGGCAATTTTGAAAAAAAAAAGAATTTGGTTGTATCAATTTGTCATGCAAGAATATGCAAAGACATAGATATTTTCCTCTGATTTGCTTTAAACTGACTGAAACAAGAGGATATTGTTCCTAAAAGGTGTTGTTAAGTGGTTAAAAAAGCCCCAGCAGACACGATACATGCAACAAATTTATGCGTGCTTTGTTTCTCCCCAAATTTATGTGTAAAATAAATATTTATTTTTCTTATAAAGTCTTACTTTTCTAGTATCTTCTTTTGCTGACCTAACAACCTTTTAAGAGGCATAGACGTTTATTGTATCTATTAGAAATGAAGAGAAGGAATATCCATGAAGGTATTGTTGAAGATGAGGTAAGCATTGATCAAGAACCGAGATATTGGAATGTTTGTACAAACTTAGCTTGTTCTTTTGCAACCAATAGATTCTTTTATTACTATTACTTGCTTTGATATAAAAAGTCCTCTTCTATACCTTATTTAGTAAAAGCTAACTATTTGAAACAAAGGAAATTTACTTGGTACATTATAGTATATTTGGTAACAATTTTAACTTTCTAGACCAGTGCTACCATTTTCAACAGTGGCATTATCTGTAAATGGGTGTACTTGCTGCCATGACCCTATAACCCCTCCCCCAAATAAGATTGATATCTCACTTTTCATAATTTGATTCTTGCTGTACATTTGGGTATTTTTTGCTTTTATTTTGATTGTTGACAAATCCGCTTTTACCTTTATTCATCTTTCTACATTCTGTACTACTATTATCCACCATGCTTTCATAAATTAAATAAAAAAAAAAGTTTTTTTTTTAATGAAAGTAAGAAGCGACATCAAAACTTAAAACGAACAGAAATTAATTCGTATATGAAAGGGGCTTTTCCTCCTCAACGGCCCGCTCTTTACGCTAAAGTTTGACTCTTTCTCTTAACTCTACTTCTTAAAACGGTAAAAAACTTTAGCGTAAAGAGCGGGCCGTTGAGGAGGAAAAGCCCCTCAGTTTTTCAACATCTGTCATTAGCTGCTTAGTATATTTTGTCAGGTCAAAACAAGTGTAAACTTTGGTGAATTTGTGTTAATTGGTGTGACTTTGTGAAAAATGAAATCTATGGGAAAATGTTATAGCCTAACACTAAAGGAAATGTTAAATAATCTATTGACTGTTTTTTACCTTTTATAGGGGTGTGTGTAGTTGATATAGACATCGTTTTGACTTCGACCTTTGACTTCAAAAAGGTCGTGGATGCAGTAAAGACGTAAAAAGTAGAATAGCCGAAACGCAGGGTGTTTTTACTGTTGAAAAAAGTTCGAAAGAATAGGGAAATAAGTCTGCCAATAACAAGTAGGTCGTCACCAGATGGAGTGAGGAGGTCCTAAAAAGATTTAAAGGAAATTGAAATTTTATGGCAGGGGCAAAAGAGTGAAGCTGTGAATCGATTAGGGCGGAAGAAGAGCGTGCACAGCTGTGCTAACCTCAGGCGGCATGGTTGCAGTGACCTGTTAGTAGTATTAATATGTGCATTCTCTTGACCCAAGGTTTCAAAGCTTCAAGTTCTGAGCTAACCAGAAAAGAATCTTGGACCCAGTTTTTGGGGGACATTGCCCTCTAAATTTTTATTTTATTTAGTTTCTCTTGGTCTAAGTCCTTGCAGCCTCAAATTCAAAACTGATAAGGTGCAACAAGGTTTATGTTCCATTCCTGGACCCCCTAAGAGCCTCTCCCTTACCCCAGGGGAAGTTCCCTGAAAGTTTCAAGCCAGTGAGGAGAAATGTTTTTTGGGCATCGCTATTTAAGAAGCCCCTGCTCGACGGAAAAAATTTGTTGGCTCGTTCTCGACCCTATTTTTGGCAAAGCAAATTTCGTTTTCGATTTTTTCTGGCGCGGGGGTCTCCATGACCCAAGAACTTTGGACATAAGTTTCGAGCTGATAGAACAAGTTGTCTGTTTGTTTTTTGGGCCATGTGTTTTTGGGGTCCATTTCCTCACCTAAAATTATTTCTGTATATTAGGGCTCCCTTTGCCCAGGAAATTACGATTTTTCAAGTTTCAAGCCATTCAAAAAAGGATGTTGACCCTTTTTTGGGCCCATTTTCACCCAAACCATTTTTTTTTACGTTATGGTTGTTTTGGCCCAAAAAAGTACGGCTGTAAGTTTCAAGCTGTTCGACGAAAAGTTTTTGGTTCTCTGTTGGGCCTTGTTCTGGGAAAACAGTTTTTTTTTCATTTTTCTGGGGCCTCGGTCCCAAAGCATTTCTTTCTGAATAAGATTCCTGTTGGCCCAAGGACTTATGAGTTAAAGTTTCAGACTGATCACAAATTAAATGTTTAGTTCATTTCTGGGCCCCCTTAAAATCATTCTCTCTCCCAAAAAATGCGCGTTCCTCTAATTATTTTAAATGCACAATAACGTATATTGACTAAATTATGGTTGTAGTGATAGCTCAAAATCTAGTGAAATACGAAGACGGCCCGTAGTAACAAAAAAATGTCTGAAACCCCCTAAGAATTGTGTCGGATCGAACCACAAAGTACACATTTATTGGTATATTTATATACAGAACTGAACAGTGTTACATCGTGGTTGCAGTGATAGCTCCAAACTAGTAAAACAGGAACACGGTCCATAGCAAAAAATAGCCTTTAAACCCCCCTAAAAATGGTGTTGGTTCGAAACGAAAGTATACCATTGGAATCACCTTTGCGGAAAACCCTATCCAGGAAACCTAGAGTCCCTTGGCTTGAATAACAAGGAAAATCACTTTTTTGAATGGGAAGCATCTTTTTTTCCGTTTTCTCCTTCTCTGCAGCTAGCGGGGCTCTGGAACATCATAGGGAGTTGTTTAAGGCCTAGTGTCGAAGGAAATTGCTACATCTGCTCGCTTTTGTAATAAAAAAAAAACATAATATTTAAAATAAAATCAATTTTTTTACCAAAAAAAAAATGCATTTTCGTATACAAGATGATGAATGATCTACTTGAGAAGCGACTTTCTTTACTAGCAACTTCAAATCATTTGTAAGAGGAAAATGGATTTTCTATTAAAAGAAGCAGTTGTGTAACTCCTTGATAATTCTATATCGGAACAAAACTAGAACACTAAAAAGAAAAAGAAAAATCTGGCACGTTTTATGCACTTGTCATGGAAAAATGACCTCGGAAAATGGATGAATTTTTTATTTCTTATTGTGTATTTTTGGATTTAGGACTCGATAGTTCTAGGTTGCAGCAGCAGCAGCAACCTAGTAAAGTACCAATCACAGCCCATAGTAAAAAAAAATAGCCTGAAAACCCAAAAAAAACAGCGTCGGATCAAAACCCAAAAAATAAACGTTTATCTACTTAATTTATATGAAAAAAAATCAAGCGGTAGGATTTAATACCAGAACAGTTTATTCATTTTGGCGGACCCTTGAATTATTATTGCTTCTATTTGATCTGAATCGTGTAGTGTTTTTTGCAATAAGGAGCTGTTCAGAAATTTTGTAAAACAGCTATAGCGGTTTTCAGATCTGGGTTTCTTAGTATTTTTTTCTATTCTTCTTTATGTATAGTTTTTCATTTTTACATGATATTTAATTAAAGATGAAGGTTATTTTTAAATGAAATTAAAGAGTGGTATTGAAACTGAAAACTAAAGATCCTAATAATATTTGAGGGGGACTGCCTACCTACTAAACCCTGACTCTTTCGCAAAAGTTTTATAGTCTTGCCTATTGGTGCACTTGCCTATTGGAACATTTGAACTGAAAATTTGTTTGTCTAAAGCGGTGATTCCTGACATGGGGCGCATCGCCCAACCAATGGGGCATGGCAATATTTTGGTGGGTCAAGGGCAGGTCGTGCACCCATCGGCTGACTGTACTTTAAGTCCTTAAGTTCGAAAAAACATTCATATGAATTTAAAGAGCAAAAATATAAATGATAGCAGGGCAATGACGAAAAATGCTGTGTAAAAGGTGTATTTTTTATAAAATTTTCATTAGTATAAAATATACTTAGAGACGACCCACAAAAAATACCAAGTAAAAAGCTCTTTTAAGTTTCCTTCAAGTGAATACATATTAAATTTTGAACAAAATAATTTTAATATCACGGGGGGAGGGGCACCAGGATTAAAAGTTTCAAGTCAATCAGAAACCAAAAACCAAACATTCCTCCCTCTATGTCCATTAAAACCTATCTGTAAACAATTAGCAATTCGTATAATGATGGCCCTTGCCTTGGGGAGGGGGGCTGTGGGGATATGTCGTCTTCAATGTCTAATCTATTGGACTTTTTGAATCTTCTGAACAAGATGGCTGTTTCAAGTTCTGATCTGATATCATGATGGTTTATGCGGGCTAAGGATTCAAAAAAGGCACGGAATGATTTAAAAAAGGGGGGCACGGGATATGGTTAGTTGCACTTCAATCACTTGACCCTTGAAAAGAACACTATTAATTCTAATTTCTAGTCGAAGGAGACCCCTCCCAAAGTCCTGCAATCACCTTCATATAAAGTAGCCAGAAAAAGAAAACAGCACCACATGAATGGCATACTGGTCTTTAGTATAGGCAAAACTAGTGTGTTGCCTCTTATTTGGCCACAAACAAAATAAGAGTTTTCATAAGACAGACAAGGGGTCTTCGTGATTCAGAAGTAGCTAAAGTCCTGTTGATGAATAACTTTATTTATCAAATTGCATATTTGAGTACAAGTAGAATGCGCATGCAAAACCAAAAATAAGCTTAGGTAAGATTCAAATAGTATTTATCAACCAATAACTAATGATAAAATTTTGATCATTTGATAAAACTGATTCTTGGGATCAAATTATTGTTTATTATAAGATAGGTTATGAACAATGTGACTATTTTTAGGGGGTTTTGTGACAGAAAAGCTAAACGATGCATTAAACATTTCTTGAATATTGCAATACTTCCAAGCCCTGGCATTTCTGAATGAAGTGTTAGCATATTATTGTTATATTTTTTCATCTCTTAATTAATTTTCCTCAAAAATTGTATTTCAATTTTTCTTTTATTTTTTGAAACCAGGACGACTATTTAAAAACTGAAATACCTGACAATTCCGGAGATGAAACGGATTCTGGCGAAGAAGATGAGTCTTCGGTTGAAGAAGACGCTGGTTCAGACGAAGGTGACTCTGTTGAAGAAGAAACAGAGGAAGACTATCTCGATTCAGAACATGAAGAAAGAGAAGGCTCAGACGAAAGTGTTACTGGCGATGAAAACCCCAAGGAAAATATTTATGTCTCCAGTCAGTCACTTGAAGGTGGGAAAAGCGAGGCATCTAGCAGTGGTATTGGTGATGAATATGAATACGATTCATCAGATGAAGAGGTAAGACTAAACTTAATTTCAAAGCTTGGTGGCTTTTGGATATGTTTTCATATGTATTGATGGGTTATTTTGTGAGCTATTATTTTAGGGTTTTATGCTGTCTTTTTTTAGGTAGTGTTCTCCTTTTTGTTCATAACATTTACAATCTTTCTCGGACTTCTTAATATTTTCATTCATTTAAACCTCAGCGACACCTGAATAATTTTTAAGAAAGAAAAAAAACGGACACAGAGTATTTAATCTAAACGATCTCAGAGAGGACGTGACTAGAGGTTCTTAGCTATATATAATTGTTCTTAGATAACTTCGAAGACCACACTGCCTTTCCATGACGAAAGTATAGCAATTCAAAATAGGGATGAAACCTTTTTATTGACAGTGAACAGATATAAAAAATTTTAACTGGATATTTCGAACACATATACAGTGTTCATCATCAGCAATAAAACTCAAATCAGCACTAAAAAGCTTTTACTGCTGATGATGAACACTGTATATGTGTTCGAAATATCCATTAAAAATTTTTATATCTGTTCTCTGTTAATAAAAAGGTTTCATTCCTATTTTGAACTGTTATACTTTATCAATTGTTCTTTTTTTCTCAGAATTCTTTGCCTTATTTGTATTGTGAAGTTCTCTGACTGACTGATCTGTTTATTCTGATTATACAAATTAGAAGAGCCAGCTCTGGCAAAAGTAAATAAGCGTAACGACAGAAATTTTTTCCTTACGTCTTTACATCAGGATGTATGCTTATTACACAATTCAGATTTGGGGTTTGTTGATCTTCTTTGTTTCTACATATAAAAACTGATGTACGATCTTTGTAATGGTCCTTGTGTATGGAGGTAAGCACCCCCTGTGTAAATCCTTGATCAGTTATAGATTTCAGGATTTTCCGGATGTGGTGGGCAGAAAAATTTAGATGTGATACAAATTTGATGAGCACTGAAATAAGTGAATCATAGTAATGCAAGATATAATTATATATAATTATAATAATATAATATATGACAGGATAATGTAAAAAATTTTAGGTTCTGGACTGGAAAACACCTACTTCACTGAGCCACAGAGTTAGCGCTTTTGTTAACTGTGTACGACAGGACTGCTTTTTTAACGTTATCACTTGAAGAACATGTATACAGCTTCAAAAACTAACTAGGTTACATGGTATACTGTGCTTTTTCTGGTTACTATAGTAAGTGGTGTCTCAATTTGCAACATGGATACATGAGTTATGATTATCATACAAAAATGTATTTTATCCCACTATTTTAGATTAAAGTTTGGCCTAGAGTGGCTTTTCACCGACCTTTAAGCTTTCTTTATAATTATTAGGTGATGATCATCACTATCATCTAATCATTTGACGCCACACTAATTTGCCAATGGAGAAAACAGCTGTCTTGTAACAGAAACTTTTTTTTTATATGATTCATCAATCTAGAGATTGTTCTTCTTCATCTAGTGGTCATTCGATTCCTTTTAACAGCCCCATGTTTTATCGAAGATAAGTTTAATATTTAGGGTCAGGGTTCATTTTGGAAAATCCATTCTTAAGATCCAGTAATCTGTCAAATTTGTAATCGTAAATTGTAAGTTAATGGTTCCGTGTGGTGTGATAATGAACATAAACTAATTCTTATCTGTGGTGTCATAATGACTTCTTTTTTTTACAGGTAAGCTCAGTTCTAGCCTTCAAAACAAGCACACTGAATGGGATATTAAAAATATAATATCTAGTTTTTCCATATAATGGCTTGTGTCTAGATTTTTTCAGTTTAGAAGTAGTCAAGGTGCAAATGGACTACTTTAAATTCCTGTAAATTAAAATCATTTATCTTTTTCTTGATTTTTATAATATTCCTAAGCTTTTACTAATTTTGCTCATTTGTATTTATAATGTTAACATTAGTGACTTCGGTAAATTAGGCCACCAGTCCTTGGAAACGACGAGTAAGGTCATGTTAGCAAGCCTTATGAAAATCAAATATTTTTGAATCAAAGTCTTGTTCAAGTTTATCTATAGAAAATCAGTGAATAAATAAAGAGTAAATGTTTTGGTTCAGTCGGCAGGATTTTGTCTTTGGAGACTGGCGGTAGTCATTTTTTTTAGCAGAAGAATAAAACCAAAAATATTAAATTTAGAATCCAAATGCAATTAATAATTCAATTATTTACATCTGTCTTTTGAAATACCCATTTATCGTTACTTATCTTATTACTAGGATATCCGGAATACTGTGGGAAATATTCCTTTGAAGTGGTATGATGAATACTCCCATGTTGGTTACGACTTGGAAGGAAAGCCCATAGCCAAGCCACAAAGAGGGGATCAACTCGATCGTTTCCTGAAGAAAATGGAAGATCCAGACTCTTGGTAAACACAGAAATTATAGTCGATTTTCACTTAAAAATTTTTTTTTGTGCGTGTGTGTGTGTTTATGTACACGATCTAAGTGTAATATTTTTAGTACTCCTTTGAAACCACTTTGCTCATGGTTTTGGGAAGTTAAATATCAAGTGTAAGTTTATTAAAACCCATGTGCCAAGCTGAAAAAATGACATAAACAAAGGTAAATAAACTCCAACAAACTAAACAGGTAGAAGCATGAATATCACTGAGAGCAACAGAACTTTATTAATGTATGATGCTTGTTGTCTCATGACCTCAATTGACAAATTAAAACAAATTACTAGTCCCAAAAGTTTGCCGAGCATAATTTCCTATGAAGTAATGGGTCTTTTTAAAATACTCTTTCTTAAATTACGAAACTTCTTGTAAAATAGTTCCGTTTATATTAATTCAAATGTTATTGTGTGTTTTGTTCTTGTTTTTTCTAAAGTCTTCTTTCAGGCTTATTTTTGTTTTAGCAATGCACCCTGTTCTCAGTTTTACAAAAAAAAAAAAAAAATTTCTCTCTTTAACCCGGGTAACTGGCAGTTCTCTGTTGACGAGCCCAACTAGGTAAGCATCTTGTATGCATCTTGGTATGAAAAAAGGCAAGTTAATTAAGCTTTGAATAAAAGAAAAAAGACAAGCAGTTTAAATTTAGAATAAAGAATCATTTCTTGCGCATTCCATTGGACAATGAATCATTTGAGTATTCTGTGCAACCTATAGCTGAAAGATCTGCCAACTTAACTAGGTTGAATAAATTAAAAAAAAAATGTGGATGAAATACCAAAAGCCGCTTAACCAGGACTATTCGCCGGCGACAGAACAATTTTCGGCTTGGTCAATCTTGTTTCCCATCACTACTTATAATAGATATATCCATCTTGTGAGGCATCTATCTTAAAGATTTTTTTTACTGCAAATTTTAAAGTAGTTAGTATGAATGTAAATGCGGTACCTTTTTTTAACCTATTTTTAAGTGCATTTCATCAGCATAATCATTTGCTTTATGTCCAGTCATACCCTGTAAAGAGACTTTAAAACAGCCCAACGATGTTTAATTTTAGTTGCTTGCATTTATTACTTTCAGCAGCAAATTGAAGCTATTGCTCAAACTATTGAATTACATATCGCAAATAGTGTCCAGATTGTGCCTGGACTTTACTTCTGACTAATTTCGCTTTCGCTGAAACTATTCAATTAGACACGTGACGGGACAGTTAGACGGGAACATTGTAGTGGGGGTCGAACCCATTTTTCACGGTTCTTTCATAATAAATTCAACTAAGCGTTTGGTTAAAGTTGGAATTCTTTCCATTGCTTTGTTAGGTAGACTATGAATATGCGTGTCTTTTTATGCTCTCCTACTCGCTCCCTTTGCGATTTTAAATTGGACTCTTAAAGTGACACCTTGTTTCTTATTATTTGCCAGTAAAAAAAATGGTTACCAAAAATTTTCAAAACAACTTCCAAACCATCATAAATTCTAACTTAAACCAATAGTAAAATTGCATTGCTTTTTTAAGTCCCCCTCCTGTCACTGCTAAATATGCAGTTCGCTATAAATATTTACGTCATTTTTAATAATAGCGTAACTCTTTTCTTCACGCTGATCGATCTGCGTTCTTTCTGTTTATCCTTCAGGGGAGGGGGTGGGCAAAGCGAACTTCAGCTCAAATATCATTTCTTGAAAAGAATCGCTTGAATTTCCTAACTGACAATATGCATAACATACTTACACAGATGAGAAGGGGGGGGGATAATTAGTTTTAGCCAAGCACTTTCTTTTTCACTAAAGTAAAGTATTATGCTTTTAGGAATAAAATAAATAAATATTTATGATTGTTTTAAGTTAGTTTTTACAATTGCTGGTAACAATTTTCCAATATGGGACAAGGTGTCATATTAATGGTCCTTTTAAGGTGTCAAAATTAAAATTGGCGAAGGAGGCGATTAATATATCAGGAAATAGCATAAAAAGAGGCATCCAGTGGTGTGTTCTCCAAGCTAAGTAACGAAAAACAAAAATACTAATTTACTAATACTTGCTGTGAATTAGTCATATAAATATTAAATAATTTCTTTCTTAAGTTATTTCTTCTTCCCTTAGTATATGTTCAAAAAGCCTCATAGTATTCGAGGCTATTACACTTAGAATGCTATCAAGCATAGTGAGATCAATTTTTCAGTTAGGCCTTATTGTCCCATTCCTGTTCGTAAAAGCTCTGTTATAGTTGTTGAAAATGAAAGACTAAACTAAAAATTGTAAACATTTTCATACTGCCTTATATTGTTATATTGGTAATAGCAAATAACGCCCCCAGATATATAAGTATAAATAAATAATAAATACGCCTCAAGCAGATTATGTAAGACTGATTGTTTTTTCTTGCTCTAAAAATTTTTCGGCTGACGATATCAAGAACAATTATTTCGCCCCCTTACCGAAAATCTTGGGTCTCAGAACGAAATCAGAACGGGGTGTTAGAACTACGAAAGCCCTTTAAAAGAAAGAGAAAATATTGATTTATATTTACCGTTTCTATGCCCTAGAAGAAGGTCAATGTTGCCAGTGTCTTAGTGAAATTTCCCATTTTGGTTGATGGATATAACCTATTTCATTTGAAGTTGAACACTTGTTTTGATTACCTGCTAAATCGGACGCAACAGACTTGTATCATTCCTTGAATATTCTTTATGAGCGATTAATTAATGAAATTAATTAAAATAAATTAATGAAATGAATTAATTGAGGTAGTTCATACTACCTCAAGTTATCCTGGAGCTTGCAATATATTCCAAATCTTCAGAATTAGTTCCGCAATTCAAACTTACGAAATAAGTTTGAGTTAACTTAATTCATTCACTATTCAACTATAAAATGGCATTAAAAAGATTTATCGCAGTTTAGAATTTTAGTCTCGTGTGTGTTGGCCTTGGGAGATGAGATAGTCTGACTATTAGCAGGAGTTTTAAAGTGATTTTGACAGTATGGGTGAGAAAATATGAAAAAAAGACATAAAACTCTGATCTTGTAATAAAAGTTAATAAACGAGAAGGATTCTTTTAATTGCACAGAAATGGTTTCTAGTAGAAAACTGGTGGCAAGGCTAGGTCTACCAGGTAGTAGTAAACCGTCATATCTGGACAAAAGAGAAATCTACATTGTCCTTGCCCTTTTGACTTTTTATAATCTCGTAGGAGAACGGTGATTGATCCATCAACTGGAGCTGAAATGAAATTAAGCGATGAGGATGTACAGCTTTTGGAACGGCTAACTGAGAATCGAGTGCCTGATGGCGGAGTTAATGATACAGAGGTATTTGTATAGTCTATATTTACCATGGACGGTCTGTAATAAGGAAATTAAATAAAAACCAAGTTTCTTCAACTGAAAGTAAGGAGCAACATTAAAACTTAAACCTCAGAAATTAATACGTATATGAAGATTTCAATCCATATCCTCAATTCTTCGCTCTTTACGCTAAAGTCTGAAAGCTCTTTAAAAATACTTCTCAACCAAATTTAATGGCCCCTGTGTTTGAGTAGTATTAAGGGAATGTGACAAAAAGTCTAACTTAAGCGTAAAGAGCAAGTGATTGAGAAGGGGACAGTCCCCTCATTTGCGTAATAATTTCTGTCCATTTTCAGTTTTAATGCTGCTCCTTACTTTCAGTTGAAAAACTTGGTTTTTATTTAATTTTTGACTGTTTTTCAAGTCATACCAGAAAATCCTCTTTCATCCACTCCCTTCTATAGTTTTGCCTGGAAAATAGGTGGGAGCTGGTAACCTCTACAGTAAGATTGTCTGAAAATTCGAATTTGATGGCGTGATTTTCGTTAGGATCCCTTGACTTTTTGGGGCTGTTTCCTCTTTTTTCGAAAATCACACAAATTTGACCTAATGGATTTTATTTATTTGTAATCAGCATAAAAACGGAATTCTTTATTGTTATAAAAAATACAGCTTATGGAGCTTTGGTTGCTGTTGGGCCGAGTTGCTCCTTACTTACAGTTCGTTACCACGAACTGTTTCATCGGTACACACGATTCTTTGGTTGTATGACCTTTTTACCTAATTTACTTCAATTTTCCAAGGCTCGAGTGATATTATTGCTGAAATATACGGCAAAGCGAACTTCAGCTCAAATATTATTTTTTTGAAATGAATCGCTTGAATTTTGTTACTGATAATATGTATAACATGCTTACACAGAGGAGAAAGGGGGGGGGGAGTATAATTGGTGTTAGCCAAGCACTTTCTTTTTCACTAAAGGTCAGTCTGTTTCAACTTCAAATATAAGACAGTGAATGCCGATAAACATTCGAAGGCTTCTTAGCCATTCCGCCATTCCTAATCATTCTTTTTCTTCTAGCTGTGATATTTAATCCTCGATTTGTTTAATTTTTTCTTTTTTTTATCTATTACTGTTTTGTTTGACTCCATTTCTGTTTTTCAAATGTTTATGCTCTCTATATAATTTTTAAGTTTTCTCTTGTATCTTATCTGGCTGTTGGTTTATCTTGGCAATTTCTGGTGTAAAATAAAGTAATACCAGTTTAATATGTGATACTCGTTCGTAATTTTTGAAAAAATTTTAATCCTTTTCATGTCGTCATATCTGTATTAATGACGCAAGAGTAATCCTATCTTCCCCCGGTTTTAATATGAAGGACATCATTGCCCCTCTTCCTGGAAAAAGTACACCTTTGTATATTTTTGACCCTCCTAAGGATTAGAACTGTGGGAATTCGTGTTTTAGTTCTACTTACATGTTGTTGGACTTAAGTAATTCCTCTAATCATTTGTTTCCTATTTTCTAGCCTTGGAACTACTGGTTCTCGTCACAAGATGTCATGCAAACTCCAATTGTTAATGTACCGCCTCACAAAAGATCTTTCCTACCTTCTAAGGATGAAGCTAAAAGGGTGGCGAAACTTATTCATATGATGAAAATGGGTGCATTGAAGCCTTTGAGGTATGCTCATCAAAATTGCTTTTTAAAATCCAAATCGAAGTAAATAGTAATGAAAAGAGTTAAGTGTTAGGTACTTTGGCTTGGGTGTAATAAGAATTAAAAATGTCTTGTGTTACTTTCTGTATATTGTTAGGCTTATATTGAAATTGGTAGTGAAATATAAAAATATATTTAAGATTAAAAATCTCCTAAATTTAGTTGCTAAAAGCAGTATGAAAAACTATAAAGTATAGAAGATTTTAGTGATAGATGTTAGATCATTTTGGCAAACTATTAGTGTCACTGAGAATAAAGCGCTACCCTGTTGACTAAAATTTTTGGCACTTAGATCGGTTTGTAGGTCTCTCCCTATTTTCTATATATTTTTATTTCACTTGTATCTTTTTATGTAACCATGTCCTTTACATCTTTTAGTATGGTTAAACCAAAAGTAGAAGGACCACAATTTTACATGCTGTGGGATTCAGATGATAAAGCTGAAGACATTAAAAGGATCGAGAGCCATATTGCTGCTCCTAAGATGAGACTTCCTGGTCACGCAGAGTCTTACAACCCACCACCGGAGTATCTTTTTACTGAGAAAGAGGTATGGACATTAATCATCTTTCTCTCTCTCTCCCCCTCTCTCTCTCCCTCTCTCTTTTTTAAGAAAAAAAAGCTAGCGAGTACCATATAGCAGTAGCTAGCTAAATCCTAAATTTTTCTTTACTCTTTTTAATTACAGTCTGTGGCCGTATGACGCTTATAGAGCCAGTGTAATAGACTTTTTGCTGTTTAGGGTGTTAGTTGGTTTTAGTCCACATAAGAACCATGATAAACAGCTAAAGACCTGAGCTTCAGTTTGTGTTTTTTTGCAAGAAACCATAGCTTCTTTTTTTCTTTTCTTTTTATAGGAATGGGAGCATCGTTAAAAAGTCTACTAACAGCTTATTCAACGCCATCTAATTTTTTGGCTTAAAAAAAACATTAAAGATTCTCTTAACATCTGAAATGCACAGAAAAATTTCATTGACAGAAAATGTCAAATCGTGTTGCAAGAATATGACAAGAACAAGAATATGTTGAATCTTTGAGGTGATTTATTGTGTGATTTGTCTCTTTCTCTTTTACTCGCTCTCTTTCTTATTTGATCAATTGCTCTGAACAGAATGTAAATGCTAATATTGTAGAATATGCTGGTGAATCCACTTCTGTTGATTTGCATATGTTAATTATTAAAAATACCTCGTACACGAGAAGAACTTGCTCTTGTTACGGTCACTTTGTGCTATAAACAATGAATGGCTTTGTGCCTGCAATATCCATAACCAGTACAAATGCTTCAAGTCAATATTTGACCGCCCAGTACAAATAAAACGGGCTTGATTTTGTAAAATGGCCTCAAAATTTGAACCTATTCTACCATCTGTTCCTTGTTCTTTTTAGTCGCTCGGATTAATAAGCAACTAAAGTTACCATGATTTTGTGCTCTATGAATGGGCGTCACTTGGTTTTGCTGAAAAAATAAGAGAGTATATCAGTAGCACAATTCCAAATTAGTCAGAGCGAACTATATATTCTTTTTTAGTTTGTAATTTAAGAACTGTATAATCTATATGAACAAATTCGTGTGTGGATTTGTGGACAAATCTCCCCCTCCCTCTATGAGGGGGGGGGGGGGGTCCTTCAAAAAAATGAATTATATGAAAATGTTGAGGAAATGTTATGGAAATTTTCTAAAAAATTTGAGTGCCTGGGGCTTTACCGTATATACCTCTGTATATGCACATGCAACAGACTAATCATTGTATATGGCTTGGATAGCAGAAAATAAAACATCAAACACAGATTTTGACGAATAGGAAGGAAAGGAGAGGGTAACTCCTTTTCAAAACTCCTTTGGTAATGCCTATGAATCTTTGCTATAATAAGGGCTGTGGTTCGCTTTTTCTAGGTTGCAGCAGTTGCTGCAACCATGATTATGTTGTTGTTGTTGTTGTTTTTTTTTTTTTTTTTTTTTTTTTTTTTTTTTTTTTTTTTTTTTTTTTTTTTTTTTTTTTGCTTGAAAGTTATCCTTTCATTTTAGCTTGAAACATGGAAGAGTCTCGAGGAGGAACCATGGAAAAGGAAATACCAGTTTATACCCCAAAAGTATTCGAATTTGCGTTCTGTACCGGGTTACGGGTCCTTTGTCAAAGAGAGATTTGAAAGATGTATGGATCTATATTTAGCACCAAGAGCTCGAAAAAATAGAGTAAGTCCATATTGTTTTACTTAACTTACCTTAAAATTTTTAATAGAAATGTTTTCCAGTTGCTATTTCTTTTTAAAAAATAAATCGGTTTCATTAAATACTTTTAATCCAGTGAAACATTCCGACTTTTACAAACAAACAAAATCATAAAAAGCAAAGAATAGACGAAACACACAAGTAGAACTATGATAGGAGGGAGAAAGAGGCAGTGTGGGATCTTTAATTTTATTTTGTTTGTGTATTTGCTTTGACTAACTCTAAAACTAACGTACATTTTTTCTCTTTTTATTTGTCAGAAGAAAGGAACTGACAGTGAAATCATCCAAATTTATACAATAATAATAATAATGATTTATTTGTGCCTGCTCATACAAAAAAAAGAAAACAAAAAAAGGGGGGTAATGGAAAAAGAAGGAAAGAAAAAAAAGAACACTTCAACACGAGAGAATAAAATCAAAGATCGATTTCTTCATTCAAACTCGCAGATAAGGTGTAAAGGCAGAAAGTCGCACAATGCTTTAATTTTAGCAGGAGAGCTCAGCAGGTGAGGGAGATTAACTGCTACGTAAAGCTCTGCAAGAATTTTCCCTGTTCCGGCTAAACTTCAAAGAGACAAGCTTGCCATAACTTGATCGGTTATTGTTGGTAATTGTATCTATCAGTAATTAACGTGAACTCCAAGTATCTTGTCCGTATGCTATTCCCAGATTTACCTTAGACCTTAGATCTTCCTGAGCCATCACTGGCGCATAGGGCGTCGACAAAGCCTCTCCATTCAACACGAAGCTGTGCGGCTGCTGTGATATATTCCCATTGTCGAGTGAGAGAAATGTTGGCCTCTTTCAGGTCCCGATCATACTGCCTCTGCAGTGTGTGTTTTGGTCGGCCTCGTCTTCGTCTTCCTTCAGGCTGCCCCTGATGCACTCTTGAGGGCACTCTGTCTTCGGGCATGCGTAGAACATGACCAAAATATGTCCATCTTCCTTTCTTCATAACTTCGGTCACTATGGGCTGGTTTGTTTTCAGCCGGATCTCCCTATTGGTAATTTTCTGATGCCAACTGATTTTGAGGATCTTTCGAAGGCAAATATTTTCGAATCCAAGTATACGTTTCTCAAGTTGTTGGTTGAGTTTTCAACATTCATCGGCGTACATCAATATAGACAGCACATTGCTGTTGAACAGGCGCAATTTTAAACGAAATAAGTACTTGTTACTTCTCCAAATTGGTGTTAGTCTGTTGAAGGCCCCTAATGCTTATCCAATCCTTCTCTTGATTTCAAATGTCACATTGCCGGCATTTTCTATCCAGCTTCCTAAGTGTTTAAATTCTTGTACCTGTTCAACAGTTTTATTCCCAGATAGTTCATAGATTTTCTAGGGAGAATTTTTGTTCGCTCATCTGTCACATACAATTTTCACTGCCTTGCTGCTTACTTCCCGAAGGAGTCAATTCCAAAATTCAGTATTCAGTGTGCTAAGTCTTTAACCAGTACTTTACTATTACTACTGCTAACATTTCATCGCAACACCAAGCCACCTGAGGTCAACACAGCTACGCACGCTCCTCTTCTATCCAAATCTATTAAAAGCTTCCCTATTTACTCCCTCTCATGAAGTTCCCACTTCCCGTAAATCTTTCTTTATGATATCTTCCCACCCCAACTGCGGAGTGCCTGCTTTCCTTTTAGCCCTAGACGCATATCCAGTAACCAGATGATCAATGTTTTCTTGTAAAGAAGCAGGATTGCAACTTAGCATTAGTAGGTCGTTCGCTTACGAAAGCAGACGAGAGGTGGTTTTAGGTGGGACAGAAGGGGCACTTGCCCTGTGTGTAGAAATTTTAGGGGCACAAAATTTCCAAAAAAAATAATTTGATGGTTATAATCATTTCTTAGTTTTTGAAATTTTACTTTTATTAAAATAAAGTAGAGAATGTAGTTGGCAGTAAGTATAAGCAAATTTTTTTTTTTTTTTTTTTTTTTTTTTTTTTTTTTTTTTTTTTTTTTTTTTTACATCTTCATCACCATTCCTTGAGAATAAAAGTAAGTAGGCTGAATTTAAATAATTTCAGTGTTATTGTTTTTTATATTTTCTATTCAAATTTTGTGGATATGTGCAAATTTTGTTAATATTTCGTCTGAAAATTTTGGAAAGACATGGGGTGCGCGAATCAAGATTTTGCTCCGGGGACAAGAGAGGTCAGAACACTCAAGCAGACTAAAGTTGCAGAAGTTGATGCTAAATCGTTCTGAAATATTTTGGTTACCGTATTCCAGATGTCGGGGTGTTATACTACACAGGATGGGGCCTAATAAAGATCCTTGCTGAAGACCTCGGATAGTTCTGATAGGTCTACTCAGTTGATTCGCGATCAGTTTAACCTTTGCAAAGCTTGATGAAGGCTAATAAGATAAAAGTATTAAAACGTTAGCACTATTCCCACATTCAAATGAGACTTCTTAGCCGAGTCAAACGCAGCAAACATGTCTAAGCTGCACATAAAGAGGGAGGATTTTATTCTGTGAGCTTTGTCAGTAGTCTTTTTTAATAGTCTATGTACAGATGTGCAACTCAGGTTTCGATGGAATCTGAACAGTTGGTAATTGAGTCTACACTTCCCCGAAATTTCCTGAAGCAGGAGTAGCTCGGTGACTTTATTTTGGTTGTATGATCCACAGAAACAAACACGTTACCATTTTTCAGCTTTGATAAAAGTCAAATGGTGGCTCATAATTGCGCATGTGTTTATTAGCTTAAGTCTTTCTATTCTTAAAGTTTGCTTCTATTTTTTTAATTGCTTGGATGGTCGACAAAAATAAAGAGTCACCATTTCTCAGCTTGGATGAAAAGCAATTAGAGGCTCACAATTAAACAGGTGTTTATCAGCCTAAGTCTTTCTATTCTCAAAATCCGCTTTTGTGCTTTATGTAGGTTGAGTTGTCGACGAAAATTAAAGGAGTCACCGTTTCTTAGCTTGGATGAAAATAAAATAGTGGCTCGCAATTGTACGTTTTTTAATCAGCTTAAGTCTTTCTATTCTCAAAATCTGCTTCTATGTTTTATACTGGTTAGATTGTCAACAAAAATTAAATAAGTCACCGTTTTTCGGATCGGAGGAAAATTAAATAGTGGCTCACAATTGTACTTGTGTTTATCAGTTTAGGTCTTTCTGTTCTCAAAATCTTCTTCTGTGTTTTATATTGGTTGAATTGTCGACAAAAATTAAACGATTCACCGTTTCCTAGATTGGATGAAAATCAAGTAGTGGCTAAAAATTGTATGTGTGTTTATCAGCTTAAGTCTTTCTATCCTCAAAATCCGCTTCTGTGTATTATATCGGTTGGATTGTCGACAAAAATTAGGTGATTCACCGTTTCTTAGCTTGGATGAAAATCAAATAGTGGCTCACAGTTGTACCTGTGTTTATCAGCTTAAGACTTTCTATTCTCAAGATCCACTTCCATGTTTTATATCGGTTGGATTGTCGACAAAAATTAAGCGATTCACCGTTTCTTAGCTTGGATGAAAATCAAATAGTGGCTCACAATTGTATCTGTGTTTATCAGCTTAAGACTTTCTATTCTCAAAATCCACTTCTGTGTCTTATATCGGTTGGATTATCGACAAAAATAGGTGATTTCCCGTTTCTTAACTTGGATGAAAATCGAAAAACGAGTAGTGGCTCACAGTTGTACCTGTGTTTATCAGCTTAAGACTTTCTATCCTCAAAATCCGCTTTTGTGTTTTGTATCGGTTGGATTGTCGACAAAAATTAAGCGATTCACCGTTTCTTAGCTTGGATGAAAATCAAATAGTGGCTCACAGTTGTACCTGTGTTTATCAGCTTAAGTCTTTCTATTCTCAAAATCCGCTTCTGTGTTTTATATCGGTTGGACTGTCGACGAGAATTAAGCGATTCACTGTTTCTTAGCTTGGATGAAAATCAAATCGTGGCTCACAATTGTACCTGTGTTTATTAGCTTACGTCTTTCTATTCTCAAAATCCGCTTCTGTGTTTTATATCGGTTGGATTGTCGGCAAAAATTAAGCGATTCATTGTTTCTTAGCTTGGATGAAAATAAATAGTGGTTCACAGTTGTACCTGTGTTTATCAGCTTAAGTCTTTCTATTCTCAAAATCTGCTTCTGTGTTTTATATCGGTGGGATTTTCGACAAAAATTAAGCGATTCACCGTTTCTTAGCTTGGATGAAAATCAAATAGTGGCTCACAGTTGTACCTGTGTTTATCAGCTTAAGTCTTTCTATTCTCAAAATCTGCATCTGTGTTTTATATCGGTTGGATTGTTGACGAAAATCAAACAAGTCATCGTTCATCAGTTTGGATGAAAATCAAATAGTGGCTCACAATTGTACTTGTGTTTATCAGCTTAAGTCTTTCTATTCTCAAAATCTGCTTCTATGTTTTATATTGGTGGGATTGTTGACGAAAATCAAACAAGTCACTGTTTCTCAGCTTGGATGAAAATCAAATAGTGGCTAACAATTATATGTGCGTTTATCTGCTTAAGTCTTTCTATTCTCAAAATCCGCTTCTGTGTTTTATACCGGTCGACAAAAATTAAACGAGTTCCGTTTCTCAGCTTGGATGAAAATCAAATAGTGGCTAACAATTGTACGTGTGTTTATCAGCTTAAGTCTTTTTATTCTCAAAATCCGCTTCTGTGTTTTATATCGGTCGACAAAAATTAAACGAGTTCGGTTTCTCAGCTTGGATGAAAATCAAATAGTGGCTAACAATTGTACGTGTGTTTATCAGCTTAAGTCTTTCTATTCTCAAAATCCGCTTCTGTGTCTTATATCGGTCGACAAAAATTAAACGAGTCACCGTTTCTCAGCTTGGATGAAAATCAAGTAGTGGCTAAAAATTGTATGTGTGTTTATCAGCTTAAGTCTTTCTATCCTCAAAATCCGCTTCTGTGTATTATATCGGTTGGATTGTCGACAAAAATTAGGTGATTCACCGTTTCTTAGCTTGGATGAAAATCAAATAGTGGCTCACAGTCGTACCTGTGTTTATCAGCTTAAGACTTTCTATTCTCAAGATCCACTTCCATGTTTTATACAAGGTTGGATTGTCGACAAAAATTAAGCGATTCACCGTTTCTTAGCTTGGATGAAAATCAAATAGTGGCTCACAATTGTATCTGTGTTTATCAGCTTAAGACTTTCTATTCTCAAAATCCACTTCTGTGTTTTATATCGGTTGGATTATCGACAAAAATAGGTGATTTCCCGTTTCTTAACTTGGATGAAAATCGAAAAACGAGTAGTGGCTCACAGTTGTACCTGTGTTTATCAGCTTAAGACTTTCTATCCTCAAAATCCGCTTTTGTGTTTTGTATCGGTTGGATTGTCGACAAAAATTAAGCGATTCACCGTTTCTTAGCTTGGATGAAAATCAAATAGTGGCTCACAGTTGTACCTGTGTTTATCAGCTTAAGTCTTTCTATTCTCAAAATCCGCTTCTGTGTTTTATATCGGTTGGACTGTCGACGAGAATTAAGCGATTCACTGTTTCTTAGCTTGGATGAAAATCAAATCGTGGCTCACAATTGTACCTGTGTTTATTAGCTTACGTCTTTCTATTCTCAAAATCCGCTTCTGTGTTTTATATCGGTTGGATTGTCGGCAAAAATTAAGCGATTCATTGTTTCTTAGCTTGGATGAAAATAAATAGTGGTTCACAGTTGTACCTGTGTTTATCAGCTTAAGTCTTTCTATTCTCAAAATCTGCTTCTGTGTTTTATATCGGTGGGATTTTCGACAAAAATTAAGCGATTCACCGTTTCTTAGCTTGGATGAAAATCAAATAGTGGCTCACAGTTGTACCTGTGTTTATCAGCTTAAGTCTTTCTATTCTCAAAATCTGCTTCTGTGTTTTATATCGGTTGGATTGTTGACGAAAATCAAACAAGTCATCGTTCATCAGTTTGGATGAAAATCAAATAGTGGCTCACAATTGTACTTGTGTTTATCAGCTTAAGTCTTTCTATTCTCAAAATCTGCTTCTATGTTTTATATTGGTGGGATTGTTGACGAAAATCAAACAAGTCACTGTTTCTCAGCTTGGATGAAAATCAAATAGTGGCTAACAATTATATGTGCGTTTATCTGCTTAAGTCTTTCTATTCTCAAAATCCGCTTCTGTGTTTTATACCGGTCGACAAAAATTAAACGAGTTCCGTTTCTCAGCTTGGATGAAAATCAAATAGTGGCTAACAATTGTACGTGTGTTTATCAGCTTAAGTCTTTTTATTCTCAAAATCCGCTTCTGTGTTTTATATCGGTCGACAAAAATTAAACGAGTTCGGTTTCTCAGCTTGGATGAAAATCAAATAGTGGCTAACAATTGTACGTGTGTTTATCAGCTTAAGTCTTTCTATTCTCAAAATCCGCTTCTGTGTCTTATATCGGTCGACAAAAATTAAACGAGTCACCGTTTCTCAGCTTGGATGAAAATCAAGTAGTGGCTAAAAATTGTATGTGTGTTTATCAGCTTAAGTCTTTCTATCCTCAAAATCCGCTTCTGTGTATTATATCGGTTGGATTGTCGACAAAAATTAGGTGATTCACCGTTTCTTAGCTTGGATGAAAATCAAATAGTGGCTCACAGTCGTACCTGTGTTTATCAGCTTAAGACTTTCTATTCTCAAGATCCACTTCCATGTTTTATACAAGGTTGGATTGTCGACAAAAATTAAGCGATTCACCGTTTCTTAGCTTGGATGAAAATCAAATAGTGGCTCACAATTGTATCTGTGTTTATCAGCTTAAGACTTTCTATTCTCAAAATCCACTTCTGTGTTTTATATCGGTTGGATTATCGACAAAAATTAGGTGATTTCCCGTTTCTTAACTTGGATGAAAATCGAAAAACGAATAGTGGCTCACAGTTGTACCTGTGTTTATCAGCTTAAGACTTTCTATCCTCAAAATCCGCTTTTGTGTTTTGTATCGGTTGGATTGTCGACAAAAATTAAGCGATTCACCGTTTCTTAGCTTGGATGAAAATCAAATAGTGGCTCACAGTTGTACCTGTGTTTATCAGCTTAAGTCTTTCTATTCTCAAAATCCGCTTCTGTGTTTTATATCGGTTGGACTGTCGACGAGAATTAAGCGATTCACTGTTTCTTAGCTTGGATGAAAATCAAATCGTGGCTCACAATTGTACCTGTGTTTATTAGCTTACGTCTTTCTATTCTCAAAATCCGCTTCTGTGTTTTATATCGGTTGGATTGTCGGCAAAAATTAAGCGATTCATTGTTTCTTAGCTTGGATGAAAATAAATAGTGGTTCACAGTTGTACCTGTGTTTATCAGCTTAAGTCTTTCTATTCTCAAAATCTGCTTCTGTGTTTTATATCGGTGGGATTTTCGACAAAAATTAAGCGATTCACCGTTTCTTAGCTTGGATGAAAATCAAATAGTGGCTCACAGTTGTACCTGTGTTTATCAGCTTAAGTCTTTCTATTCTCAAAATCTGCTTCTGTGTTTTATATCGGTTGGATTGTTGACGAAAATCAAACAAGTCATCGTTCATCAGTTTGGATGAAAATCAAATAGTGGCTCACAATTGTACTTGTGTTTATCAGCTTAAGTCTTTCTATTCTCAAAATCTGCTTCTATGTTTTATATTGGTGGTACGAAAATCAAACAAGTCACTGTTTCTCAGCTTGGATGAAAATCAAATAGTGGCTAACAATTATATGTGCGTTTATCTGCTTAAGTCTTTCTATTCTCAAAATCCGCTTCTGTGTTTTATACCGGTCGACAAAAATTAAACGAGTTCCGTTTCTCAGCTTGGATGAAAATCAAATAGTGGCTAACAATTGTACGTGTGTTTATCAGCTTAAGTCTTTTTATTCTCAAAATCCGCTTCTGTGTTTTATATCGGTCGACAAAAATTAAACGAGTTCGGTTTCTCAGCTTGGATGAAAATCAAATAGTGGCTAACAATTGTACGTGTGTTTATCAGCTTAAGTCTTTCTATTCTCAAAATCCGCTTCTGTGTCTTATATCGGTCGACAAAAATTAAACGAGTCACCGTTTCTCAGCTTGGATGAAAATCAAATAGTGGCTAACAATTGTACGTGTGTTTATCAGCTTAAGTCTTTCTATTCTCAAAATCCGCTTCTGTGTTTTATATCGGTTGGATTGTCGGCAAAAATTAAGCGATTCATTGTTTCTTAGCTTGGATAAAAATAAATAGTGGTTCACAGTTGTACCTGTGTTTATCAGCTTAAGTCTTTCTATTCTCAAAATCTGCTTCTGTGTTTTATATCGGTGGGATTTTCGACAAAAATTAAGCGATTCACCGTTTCTTAGCTTGGATGAAAATCAAATAGTGGCTCACAGTTGTACCTGTGTTTATCAGCTTAAGTCTTTCTATTCTCAAAATCTGCATCTGTGTTTTATATCGGTTGGATTGTTGACGAAAATCAAACAAGTCATCGTTCATCAGTTTGGATGAAAATCAAATAGTGGCTCACAATTGTACTTGTGTTTATCAGCTTAAGTCTTTCTATTCTCAAAATCTGCTTCTATGTTTTATATTGGTGGTACGAAAATCAAACAAGTCATCGTTCATCAGTTTGGATGAAAATCAAATAGTGGCTAACAATTGTATGTGTGTTTATCTGCTTAAGTCTTTCTATTCTCAAAATCCGCTTCTGTGTTTTATATCGGTCGACAAAAATTAAACGAGTTCCGTTTCTCAGCTTGGATGAAAATCAAATAGTGGCTAACAATTGTACGTGTGTTTATCAGCTTAAGTCTTTTTATTCTCAAAATCCGCTTCTGTGTTTTATATCGGTCGACAAAAATTAAACGAGTTCGGTTTCTCAGCTTTGATGAAAATCAAATAGTGGCTAACAATTGTACGTGTGTTTATCAGCTTAAGTCTTTCTATTCTCAAAATCCGCTTCTGTGTCTTATATCGGTCGACAAAAATTAAACGAGTCACCGTTTCTCAGCTTGGATGAAAATCAAATAGTGGCTAACAATTGTACGTGTGTTTATCAGCTTAAGTCTTTCTATTCTCAAAATCCGCTTCTGTGTTTTATATCGGTTGGATTGTCGGCAAAAATTAAGCGATTCATTGTTTCTTAGCTTGGATGAAAATAAATAGTGGTTCACAGTTGTACCTGTGTTTATCAGCTTAAGTCTTTCTATTCTCAAAATCTGCTTCTGTGTTTTATATCGGTGGGATTTTCGACAAAAATTAAGCGATTCACCGTTTCTTAGCTTGGATGAAAATCAAATAGTGGCTCACAGTTGTACCTGTGTTTATCAGCTTAAGTCTTTCTATTCTCAAAATCTGCTTCTGTGTTTTATATCGGTTGGATTGTTGACGAAAATCAAACAAGTCATCGTTCATCAGTTTGGATGAAAATCAAATAGTGGCTCACAATTGTACTTGTGTTTATCAGCTTAAGTCTTTCTATTCTCAAAATCTGCTTCTATGTTTTATATTGGTGGGATTGTTGACGAAAATCAAACAAGTCACTGCTTCTCAGCTTGGATGAAAATCAAATAGTGGCTAACAATTGTATGTGTGTTTATCTGCTTAAGTCTTTCTATTCTCAAAATCCGCTTCTGTGTTTTATATCGGTCGACAAAAATTAAACGAGTTCCGTTTCTCAGCTTGGATGAAAATCAAATAGTGGCTAACAATTGTACGTGTGTTTATCAGCTTAAGTCTTTTTATTCTCAAAATCCGCTTCTGTGTTTTATATCGGTCGACAAAAATTAAACGAGTTCGGTTTCTCAGCTTGGATGAAAATCAAATAGTGGCTAACAATTGTACGTGTGTTTATCAGCTTAAGTCTTTCTATTCTCAAAATCCGCTTCTGTGTCTTATATCGGTCGACAAAAATTAAACGAGTCGTCGTTTCTCAGCTTGGATGAAAATCAAATAGTGGCTAACAATTGTACGTGTGTTTATCAGCTTAAGTCTTTCTATTCTCAAAATCCGCTTCTGTGTTTTATATCGGTCGACAAAAATTAAACGAGTTCCGTTTCTCAGCTTGGATGAAAATCAAATAGTGGCTAACAATTGTACGTGTGTTTATCAGCTTAAGTCTTTTTATTCTCAAAATCCGCGTCTGTGTTTTATATCGGTTGGATTGTTGACGAAAATTAAACAAGTCACCGTTGCTCAGATTGGATGAAAGTCAAATGGTGGCTCACAATTGTGCATGTATAGATGAGTTTAGGCCTTGTGCACTTTGTCAATTTGCCCAATTTTGTTAGTTTTTTTTAGTAA
This sequence comes from Artemia franciscana, assembly GCF_032884065.1. Classification (NCBI taxonomy): domain Eukaryota; kingdom Metazoa; phylum Arthropoda; class Branchiopoda; order Anostraca; family Artemiidae; genus Artemia; species Artemia franciscana. The sequence continues at coordinate 21,585,687 of NC_088874.1, forward strand.
TTCCTTTAAATTTTTCTTTAAATTTAAAATTTTTATTTAAATTTTTCTGAATTTTCTAATTGTTGCTAATTTTCTTTTTTCGCTCGCACCTTAAGATATCTGAAGGTAGATCTTTTAATATCCGTTTTGTTGTTCCTATTTCTTGAAGGCCTAAAACAGTACCCTTAATAGAGTAACAAATAATTATTAAAAGGGAAAAAAACTCTGTCGTTTTTTAGTTTTTACATCACCTGTAAAACGTGCGTGTTGTAGCATACTACCTTTTGAATTACAGCAGATAATGTATTTAGAACATTGGATGATTAATTTATTAATTTGAGTTTTTGTTGTTTGTATTGTATTTTCTTGTTTTTGCCAATTATTTTCTGTTAAAAATATAAAAAAAAATATGCCAAAGTAATAGGTACAACGGTCTCTTATGTTTTTTTGTGTTTTTTAAATGGTTTGTTAATATCTATCATGTTGATAAGAGATCAACAGAGTGGTAATAACGCACATATTCTTTCAGTTAATGATTCAACCAGAGGATTTAATACCACAACTGCCGAAACCGAAGGACCTCCAACCGTTCCCTACCGTTTGCACTATTATATTCAAGGGACATACTGGCTATGTACGGTCAATTGGAACAGATCCAAAAGGACAATTTTTACTTTCTGGTTCAGATGATGGTCTTGTCAAAGGTAATAAGGTTTATTATTTTATTCAATATCCTGATTAAATCTGTTATTTCCTAATTTTTTTTTCAACCATCTATCTCCATACCGTTTATAATTTATCTAGTGAGAGAGAGAGAGAGAGAGAGAGAGAGAGAGAGAGAGAGAGAGAGAGAGAGAGTAGTCTATATTATAGTAGTCTATAATATCCGAACAGAATTGAAAAAAATAGAGAGAGAGAGAGAGAGAGAGAGAGAGAGAGAGAGAGAGAGAGAGAGAGAGAGAGAGAGAGAGAGAGAGAGAGAGGAGAGAGAGAGAGAGAGAGAGAGAGAGAGAGAGAGAGAGAGAGAGAGAGAGAGAGGAGAGAGAGAGAAAGAGAAAGAGAAAGAGAGAGAGAGAGAGAGAGAGAGAGAGAGAGAGAGAGAGAGAGATAGAGAGAGAGACTTTTTATTATACATATCGCCAATATACAAAAGAACCACATCAGCCACTGTAGAAAGTCAAAGACTTGTTAGTAGTGGCTAATAAACATTCAATGAATAACAATACTGACAACATTGACAAAACAAAAGAAAAGAAATGAAATGAGACAAAAAAAGTGGGAAAAGGACAACAAAAGGAAAATAAAGAAGAAAAGAGAGGGAGAAAAAAATCCTACTTAAAAAACAGAACAATAAGCCATCCCATTTAAATTATTTACTTAATCTCTTCCCAGAAGGTGGTTCTTCAGTCTACTCCTAAACTGGCTAACATTTCCAGATAAACTTATACTCGTTGGTAAAGAATTCCATACTACTGGTCCAGCAAACCTGGGACTAAAACTTTCCCTCTGAGAGCTGTGACACTCATATACCAAATCACCCATTTTTCTAGTCTCATAACTTGTATGAAGAATTCCTTGTAAACATTTGACGGAAAATTTCAGTCAAAATTTTTCCTAAAACGGGACCAATTTAGTAGATCATTTTTTCAGATCAAAAATTGGTAGTTAGCCAATAAAAAAAATATATATATATATATATCTATCTATAATATAAAAATAAGTTGTCTGTCTGTCTGTCTGTGGATCAGGTGACGTCATGTTTCTGTGTTGACTGACGTCATGAAATTAGTTGTCGTCAGTTTTGCTTTGACGGTGACGTCATTAACGGTATTTGAACGCAAAACCGCGCAGTTAGATGAAAATCCACCTGGACAGCGAGAGTCCAAACATATCAAAACTGAAAATGATAGCGATGATGATTGGGTTTGGGATTTTGACTTGGATAAGGTCCATCAATGCCTACCAGATTTAAGTTAAAAAAACAAAGGTTCGTCGATATGTACTTCATAGTGACGCTGAAAAATAAAGAAGAAAAAGAAAACTGAAAAAAGAAAAAAGGTAAAAAACTAAAAAAAACTAAAAAGAAAAAACACTCAAGAGAAATTACAGACCGGGACACAAATGACGACCGAGACAGAGGGAATATAAGTGACGACCGGGACCTCAAAGAGAAATTACAGACTGGGACACCCGGACACAAATCACGACCGGGACACAGGGAATATAAATGACGACCGGGACACAGGGACACAACTACAACGGGGACGCCGGGGGCACAGGCGGGATATATAAATGACGACCGGGACACAGGATTGTTCGAATAGAAATTACAGACCGGGACACCGGGACACAAATGACGACCGGGACACAGGGAATAAAATAACGACCGGACACTAAAAGAGAAATTACAAACTGGGACACCGGGACACAAATGACGACCGGGACACAGGGAATATAAATGACGACCGGGACACAGGGACACATCATTAGAATAATGAGGTATAGATCTGAATACGGATTGTTTTTTCCCATGGACCAATTATATGTTGCATGTTCAAGAGTCAGTAAACCTGACAATCTATTTATATGCACAGACAATGGGACAGCGAAGAATGTTGTATATTCGCATGTTTTACGTAGTTAAAAACATATAATTATATCTATCTCTATTCACAGGTGGGACACAGGGACACAACTACAATGGCGCGTAACTAATATGGCGCGTAACGACTTACGCGCGCGGGGGGGCTTGGGGGGCGCGAAGCGCCACCACAACAGCTAGTATATATATATATATATATAATATATATATATATATATATATATATATATAATATATATATATATATATATATATATCTATCAAGCCATTATCGAGAATAAATATATACATACATCTACAATTATTACTGCCTTAAAGAGAGTAGATAGATCATCTCGCTTGTACTTTCAAATGTTGTTTTGTCTTAGAATCTGAGGGATATTTGATTCTCGTGGCTTAAAGTCCCTAGAATGGGATCCGAGCCCAATTCTCATATATGCTAGGACTTGCCAATAGTCCGCTGCAGTTGAAGCACAGTCAGTAATTCTCTCCTTATTCTTTCCAGATGAAAGTCTTTTCTAAGGTTGAAATTTATAGTTTATTCTTTCCAACTGGAAGTCTATGATACAGTTACTTTTATACTGTAAGCGTATGATACCGTTACTTTTTATAGTTTATGCTTTCTAAATGTAAGTGTATGATACAGTTACTTTTTATAGTTTATGCTTTCTAACTGTAAGTGTATGATACAGTTACTTTTTATAGTTTATGCTTTCTAACTGTAAGCGTATGATACAGTTACTTTTTATAGTTTATGCTTTCTAACTGTAAGTGTATGATACAGTTACTTTTTATAGTTTATGCTTTCTAACTGTAAGTGTATGATACAGTTACTTTTTATAGTTTATGCTTTCTAACTGTAAGTGTATGATACAGTTACTTTTTATAGTTTATGCTTTCTAAATGTAAGTGTATGATACAGTTACTTTTTATAGTTTATGCTTTCTAACTGCAAGTGTGTGATACAGTTACTTTTTATAGTTTACTTTTTATAGTTTATGCTTTTTAACTGTAAGTCTATGATACAGTTACTTTTTATAGTTTATGCTTTCTAACTGTAAGTGTATGATACAGTTACTTTTTATAGTTTATGCTTTCTAACTGTAAGTGTATGATACAGTTACTTTTTATAGTTTATGCTTTCTAACTGCAAGCGTATGATACAGTTACTTTTTATAGTTTATGCTTTCTAACTGTAAGTGTATTATACAGTTACTTTTTATAGTTTATGCTTTCTAACTGTAAGTCTTTGATACAGTTACTTTTTATAGTTTATGCTTTCTAACTCTAAGTGTATGATACAGTTACTTTTTATGGTTTATGCCTTTTAACTGTAAGTCTATGATACAGTTACTTTTTATAGTTTATGATTTCTAACTGTAAGTGTATGATACAGTTACTTTTTATAGTTTATGCTTTCTAACTGCAAGTGTATGATACAGTTACTTTTATAGTTTTTGCTTTCTAACTGTAAGTCTATGATACAGTTACTGTTTATAGTTCATACTTTCTAACTGCAAGTGTATGATACAGTTACTTTTTATAGTTTATGCTTTCTAACTGTAAGTATATGATACAGTTACTTTTTATAGTTCATAATTTCTAACTGCAAGTGTATGATACAGTTACTTTTTATAGTTTATGCTTTCTAACTGTAAGTATATGATACAGTTACTTTTTATAGTTTATGCTTTCTAACTGTAAGTGTATGATACAGTTACTTTTTATAGTTTATGCTTTCTAACTGTAAGTGTATGATACAGTTACGTTTTATAGTTTATGCTTTCTAACTGTAAGTCTATGATACAGTTACTTTTTATAGTTTATACTTTCTAACTGTAAGTCTATGATACAGTTACTTTTTATAGTTTATGCTTTCTAACTGTGAGTCTATGATAAAGTTACTTTTTATAGCTTATGCTTTCTAACTGTAAGTGTATGATACAGTTACTTTTTATACTTTATGCTTTCTAACTGTAAGCGTATGATGCAGTTACTTTTTATAGTTTATGCTTTCTAACTGTAAGTGTATGATACAGTTACTTTTTATAGTTTATGCTTTCTAACTGCAAGTGTATGATACAGTTACTTTTTATAGTTTATGCTTTCTAACTGTAATTGTATGATACAGTTCCTATTTATAGTTTGGGAAGTATCTACTGGTCGTTGTTTGAAGACTTTTGAAATTGGAACTCCTGTGCGCAGTGTAGCTTGGTGCCCAAATAATGCTCTTTCGTTAGTGGCTGTTGCAGCCGGGCATAAGGTGTTTCTTTTAAATCCTGGAGTTGGAGACAAACTTGTTGTAGCTAACACTGATCAAATTTTAAAAGAAGAACCTGATCAAGGGGATTATGTGGGTAAGTTGTTTTTCGAGGCTGCTATAATAAGTAATTTGAGATTAACATAAAACAAGAGATTCAAGGCAATTTTTTATTACTTGCTTATATAATAGTTTGCAAAATAACTTTTAAAAGGTTTAAGAGATTTAGAAGAAGAAAAAAAGAATTGAATGCTAGTAACTAATTTAATTTTGTCTCTTCCTCTGATTTTTCTTTTTTACTTTAAATTATTTTACTTTGTTCAAAGATGTTTATTCCTTCGAGTTCCTGTAATCACTAAAAAAAATTTTTTGTTTCCTCGATCTTTCTTATTTTTCATCTCTTTCAAAAGAAAGAGAAAAAGTACATGCATACTTTGGCATAATTTCGTCAAAATCCTGGGGGAGAGGGGAGCTAATATTCCCAAATCAAGTAAAAATTACAGTGAAAACAGAAAAATAAGCCATATAGTAACAAAAAAAGTAAATATATGCTAAAGGAAACTGACCCGCTTCTGTGGGTGCTTAAATTATGCAGGCTTAGATTTGACAAGATTTATGGAGAAACTAAATTTCAGCTGGAGGGGGTGGGCAAAAAGGGGTATGGGAGGTCAAACTGACTTTGGGAGGGGCAGATGGCCCCCCCCCCCCCCTCCCTTCTCCATAGCAAATTATGCTCTTGTATGCATGCATTTCCTTTATTCAATAAAACAAAATAATTTTAAAAATAAATTAGACTTCATTTATATTCACTGCCATCTTTTCTTTTTCTATGATGCTACTTTATTCTAACTATGTAAGCAAATAGGTAAAAAATATGTTATTTATGCAAATAAAACTAATTTAGTAGTTATTGTACTTTCGCTTTCAAAATTTGATGTGTTATTATTTTATGTTTTACCATCGATCAGCTGGACTAGCCGTTATTAGGTTTATGGACTTAATAATTAATTACCTAATTAAAGTAATTACTTATTAAATAACTAATTATTAATAACACGTTATGGCGCATTGCTGAGGATTTAAGGTCTAGTCGAGTGTCGAATGCTCTTAGGTCAACTTTCTTATGCTTTTCTTTTTCGTCTCATTTTTATGGCGCTTGGTATTTACTAAGTGACGTATAGCGATCGCAGTTTCTGTCTGTCTGTCTATCCTGGTTTTGCTAGTTTGGACACTTTCAGATAAGCTAGGATGATGAAATTTTGTAGGCGTATCAGGGACCAGACCAGATTAAATTAGAAATGGTCGTTTCCCTGATTTGACCATCTTGGGGGGAGTGGGGGGACGGTTAATTCGGAAAAATTAGAAAAACGAGGTATTTTTAACTTAGGAACAGGTGATCGGATCTTAATGAAATTTGATATTTAGAAGGATATCTTGTCTCATAACTTTAATTATAAAACCCGACCTGATCCGGTGACATTGGGGGGAGTTGGAGGGGGAACCCTAAAATCTTGGAAAACACTTAGTGGGAAAAATAAGCACAAGACCTAGATACGCGATTGACATAACTGGAACGGATCCGCTCTCTTTGGGGGAGTTGGAGAGGGGGGGGTGAATTCAGAAAAATTCAACAAAATGAGATATTTTTGATGGGAAGAATAAGTAAATGTCCTAGATTCATTATTGACATAACTGGACCGGATCCGCTCTCTTTGGGGGAGTTGGGGGGATTTGCTAGTTTGGGTGCTTCCAGATAAGCTAGGACGATGAAAGTTGGCAGGTGTATCAGGGACCAGACTAGATTAAATTAGAAATAGTATCTTCCCCGATTCGACCCTCTTGGGTCCTATCTTCTTAATTATGGCTTGTAGTCTAGGGGTGTGATTCTCGCTTGAGGTGCGACAGAGCTCAGGTTTGAATTCCGGACCACCCTAATTTTTTGATTAGGAATGAGTTGTATTGGTTGTATTTCGTTGACAAAAGTTGTATTTTGAGGTATTTTTAACTTAGGAAAGAGTTATCGGATCTTAATGAAGTTTGATATTTAGAAGGATCTCGTGTCTCAGAGCTCTTATTTTAACTTCAGACTGGGTCCGGTGACATTGGGGGGAGTTGGAGGGGGAAACCTGAAATCTTGAAAAGCGCTTAGAGTGGAGAGATCGTAATGAAGCTTGGTGGGAAGAAGCTCTTGGCTCTTCCGACCTCATCACGAGTGCCTGAGCTCTTTGCTATTGTTTTTGTTACTTGTCACCATTTCTACAAATCAATGATCCAAAAAATGATGATTTTAAACGGTTTCGTTTTGTCATGCATAGAAAGGGATAGTAGTATAACAACACGTGTGCTCGTACTGAGGATGAGGATGTTTGCAGAAACGGGTGACGCTATTTAAAAATCAGTTATTATCAGTTTGTACGCATGAATTCAAAATTTTAGTTTGCTTTTACCCATATTAATCCTGAAAATAATTTTTCCAAGTAGTTTTTGTTTTGTTCGTGTTTAGGAAGGGATGTTATTACATCAATAATTATGTTTCAATTTGGGATCTTTATGATCTGGGACCAAATTTGTGTGCTTTTGGGAAAGGGTAATATTATATTGTAATCGGATATTTTTTGTGTAGAATGAGTTTCAGACCTTCGATGCCTTTTATTTTATTTTCTAAGTAATCTTACTGTATAACACAGATTGCAGTCACTGATTCTGGGAGCTCCAAAAAATAGCTGTAGTATTTCCAGTAGGACTTGTAAAATTCTACGATTGGTCCAGGACCTAATGATGCTCTACAAAATGAGGTAATGACAGATTATGACAGCTAATGACAGATTTTTTTTAAGCCAATGACAGATTCGGCTTGATATAAAAATTCAGAAGCATAACCAAAAACCCTATGAAACTTAGATTTTCTGAGTCACTGAGATCCTGTTTTTTCCTTTTCCCTATTTCTTTTTACAATTTGAACCGAACTAATCTCATTGTCATTAAGTTTATCTCACCTCACAATAATTTGATAAGCATTATAAAGTACTTAATGCATGGTTCAAAGGCTATGAAATATAGTTTTCAAGTATCAAGCAATATAGCTGCTGAAAGATGTTCAGCAGCTCTAGCGACTAGATTAATCATATAAAGTGTTAACGTTAATTAAGCAATCTTTGTGGCCCTTTAATAATTTAAGTCAAAATCCGCTATTAGGGTATTTAGAAAACCGGGTTCATCCCAACGGGATGCAGAAGGTTTCATACTGTCCTGCTACAGTCCCCTAAGCTGCTGTAGTGGATCTGGAGCTGCTACAGTGTTGGGTACATTCAGGTCCAACGCTTGTCATTTAGCAGTGACTTTAAAAAAACGACGTAATAAGGAATCTTTATTTTGTTCAAAATTATTTTATGTATATTTTTTCAGTTTTGAATGCTAAGCCCAAAATATATTTTGGAGGCAAAATATATTTTGGAACGCAGAATTACTAGTTTCGGCTTAGTACCACTAAGTGTTTTACTAAAAAGGATCCTCATAAAGTCGAACTCCATGCCCCCCGTGGTCCCAGGTCTGGATCAAAAACATTGTTCTTTTTGTTCCAATGTTGCCTTACATTGTGTAACGTCAAAAAAGATGAGATTGCTTTGCCTCAGTAGCTAGTTGTTAATTGGTAACAAAACTTTAATTATTATTTTTTATTATTATTTTATTCCTATTTATTTATTATTATAATTTATTATTATTATATAATTTATTATATAATATAATAAATAATTTATTTTTAATTTATTATTGTTAAAATTATAATATATTATTATTATTATTAATTTATTATTATTATATTGTAGCACCACCTAAAATCAAGACTGCCGTTACTTGGGAAGTGCCAGAACATCAATATTGGGATAAAGGAATTAGGATAATCATAACTCATTTTAAGGAAGTGAAGCAGGTCACGTGGCATCCTCGTGGGGATTATTTTTCATCTGTTATGCCGGAAGGCGCAAATCGATCTGTGGTTATTCACCAGTTGTCTAAAAGGAGGTCTCAAGTGCCTTTAAGCAGGCCGAAAGGGATTGTGCAATGTGTTCTCTTCCATCCTATTCGACCATATTTCTTTGTTGCTGTAAGTATTTTTTTTTACTTTTTTGGAAATTTATTTACTCGTATGCTAGATTGAATCTAATTTTAAAAAGTAAGTATCTAGCTTTATCCTTTTTATAGATAGATTGATAAGTGTGTTCAAGGCCAAACATAGATACAAAGTTTAAAAAAAATACTGAAAGTCAAGCATAAAAACACAAAATGGATGATCTTTTTTCTGATTTAAGGCTTTATTGGTAAATTTTACAATTTTTTGAAATACTTCAGGATCTGAATACTTCAAGATATAAGGCAGAACCACTGTTATATCCTGTAAAAAAAACTCCCTGAACCGATCATGGCATGTGCAATCCATGTTCAATTGTAAATTAATACCAATAATATTTGTTAGATTTTTTTTCTGATGATTAGGGATAGAATTCCTTCTTTCAATAGAAGTCTGTTTTCAACTTCAACCCAAAGGCGCTGTGTAAATTTTTTTTAAAGAAGTTTATTGCATTCTAACTTGGTGAACTTGATGATGTGGGCGAGTACCAGATATTTGTAAGGCAGTGTTTCATTTAAAAAACAGTAGCAGGATTTCACATTCCGACTTTTATATCGCTCTTGTTTTAAAAAGTATACTTCCGCAAGAATGATGTCTAAGTATGAAAACAAAGAAAGAGAATAAAAAATGAAAAAAGAAAAAACAAATAGGTGAAAAAACGAGGATTTTATCAGCCAGTAGCTAAATATAAAAAACAAGCAAATATTTCGACAAGGACCTCCGCCAAGTCGTCCTCAGTGCTCAAAAAAAAAAATGAAACAGAAAAGATTTTGCTGTTGTTTTCTTCTCTGTTTCTTATATATATATATATATATATATATATATATATATATATATATATATATATATATATATATATATATATATATATATATATATATATATATATATATATATATATATATATATACTAGCTGTTGGAGTGGCGCTTCGCGCCACCCCAATACCTAGTTGGTGGGGCGCTTCGCGCCCCCCAAGCCCCCCCGCGCGCGTAAGTCGTTATGCGCCATTGTAGTTGTGTCCCTGTGTCCCACCTGTGAATATAGATAGATTTATATATGTGCTTCAAACTACGTAAAAATTGCGAATAAACAACATTCTTGGCTTTCCCATTGTCTATGCATACACAAAGCCGTATGTACTAATAATGACGTCATATGCAAACGCTCTTTTTACAAACAAACAAACATGCATCCACACAACTCGTTTTTATATAGATAGATAGATACAATACAAATTAACTGCGTAAAACTTGCGAATATACAACATTCTTCGCTGTCCAATTGTCGCTGCATATAAATACATTGTCAGGTTTACCGACCCTCGAACATGCAACGTACAATTGTCCATGGGAAAAACAATCAGTATTAAGATCTATACCACATTTTTCTAATGATTGACCTTGAGCTTTGTTAATGGTGATTGCAAATACTAATCGAATTGGGAATTGCAATCTTTTAAATTGAAAAAGCAGATCCGTTGGAATCATGGGAATGCGAGGAATAAGAACAGCCTCACCCTCATAAGGCCCTGTCAAGATTGTGGCCTCTATTAGGTTTTCCATTGTTTTTTTTACGGCAAGTCGCGTGCCATTGCAAAGCTTTGGTGGGTTGATATTTCTTAAAAGTATTATTGGTACGCCTATTTTTAGTTGTAGCACGTGTGGTGGAAACCCTGAAGGATCTATGGAATTTAAAAATTCAGATGGATAATTAACCGCTTCATTTGGTTCCAAAACTGTGTCGACTGACTTGTAAAGGACTGCCTGGTCTCGAATCTTGGTCAAAACAATATTGTTGATTTCGTGGACGTCTATATTTTTGGGTGCGAGAATCGCTCTTTCACTTAGCCATTTATTATTTTTATAATTTTTTAGAATATTCGGAAATACTTTTTCAATCAATTCATTTTTGACATCAAAACAATATTGTTGATTTCGTGGACGTCTATATTTTTGGGTGCGAGAATCGCTCTTTCACTTAGCCATTTATTATTTTTATAATTTTTTAGAATATTCGGAAATACTTTTTCAATCAATTCATTTTTGGACGTCACTAAATTACAGAAATCAGCAGGTAGTTGTATACGTCCTGAAATTGAGTCTACTGTTTGACCAGAGTCATCGTTTTGCAATCGGACACGCATATTTGTAGTTAATTTTAATATTTTTACGTGTGCCCATAAATTAGAATTTTTTAGGCAAGCATTCATTTCGTCTGCAGGAGTTAAACTACGTAAAAATTGCGAATATACAACATTCTTGGCTTTCCCATTGTCTCTGCATATACAAAGCCGTATGTACTAATAATGACATCATATGCAAACGCTCTTTTTACAAACAAACAAACATGCATACACACAACTCGTTTTTATATAGATAGATAGATAGATAGATACAATACAAATTAACTGCGTAAAACTTGCGAATATACAACATTCTTCGCTGTCCAATTGTCGCTGCATATAAATAGATTGTCAGGTTTACCGACCCTCGAACATGCAACGTACAGTTGTCCATGGGAAAAACAATCAGTATTAAGATCTATACCACATTTTTCTAATGATTGACCTTGAGCTTTGTTAATGGTGATTGCAAATGCTAATCAAATTGGGAATTGCAATCTTTTAAATTGAAAAGGCAGATCCGTTGGAATCATGGGAATGCGAGGAATAAGAACAGCCTCACCCTCAAAAGGCCCTGTCAAGATTGTGGCCTCTATTAGGTTTTCCATTGTTTTTTTTACGGCAAGTCGAGTGCCATTGCAAAGCTTTGGTGGGTTTATATTTCTTAAAAGTATTATTGGTACGCCTATTTTTAGTTGTAGCACGTGTGGTGGAAACCCTGAAAGATCTATGGAATTTAAAAATTCAGATGGATAATTAACCGCTTCATTTGGTTCCAAAACTGTGTCGACTGACTTGTAAAGGACTGCCTGGTCTCGAATCTTGGTCAAAACAATATTGTTGATTTCGTGGACGTCTATATTTTTGGGTGCGAGAATCGCTCTTTCACTTAGCCATTTATTATTTTTATAATTTTTTAGAATATTCGGAAATACTTTTTCAATCAATTCATTTTTGGACGTCACTAAATTACAGAAATCAGCAGGTAGTTGTATACGTCCTGAAATTGAGTCTACTGTTTGACCAGAGTCATCGTTTTGCAATCGGACACGCATATTTGTAGTTAATTTTAATATTTTTACGTGTGCCCATAAATTAGAATTTTTTAGGCAAGCATTCATTTCGTCTGCAGGAGTTAAACTACGTAAAAATTGCGAATATACAACATTCTTGGCTTTCCCATTGTCTCTGCATATACAAAGCCGTATGTACTAATAATGACATCATATGCAAACGCTCTTTTTACAAACAAACAAACATGCATACACACAACTCGTTTTTATATAGATAGATAGATAGATAGATACAATACAAATTAACTGCGTAAAACTTGCGAATATACAACATTCTTCGCTGTCCAATTGTCGCTGCATATAAATAGATTGTCAGGTTTACCGACCCTCGAACATGCAACGTACAGTTGTCCATGGGAAAAACAATCAGTATTAAGATCTATACCACATTTTTCTAATGATTGACCTTGAGCTTTGTTAATGGTGATTGCAAATGCTAATCAAATTGGGAATTGCAATCTTTTAAATTGAAAAGGCAGATCCGTTGGAATCATGGGAATGCGAGGAATAAGAACAGCCTCACCCTCAAAAGGCCCTGTCAAGATTGTGGCCTCTATTAGGTTTTCCATTGTTTTTTTTACGGCAAGTCGAGTGCCATTGCAAAGCTTTGGTGGGTTTATATTTCTTAAAAGTATTATTGGTACGCCTATTTTTAGTTGTAGCACGTGTGGTGGAAACCCTGAAAGATCTATGGAATTTAAAAATTCAGATGGATAATTAACCGCTTCATTTGGTTCCAAAACTGTGTCGACTGACTTGTAAAGGACTGCCTGGTCTCGAATCTTGGTCAAAACAATATTGTTGATTTCGTGGACGTCTATATTTTTGGGTGCGAGAATCGCTCTTTCACTTAGCCATTTATTATTTTTATAATTTTTTAGAATATTCGGAAATACTTTTTCAATCAATTCATTTTTGGACGTCACTAAATTACAGAAATCAGCAGGTAGTTGTATACGTCCTGAAATTGAGTCTACTGGGAGCTTTCCGTTTCCAATTGTCAGCAATTGATCTGAAAATGTTTGACCAGAGTCATCGTTTTGCAATCGGACACGCATATTTGTAGTTAATTTTAATATTTTTACGTGTGCCCATAAATTAGAATTTTTCAGGCAAGCATTCATTCGTCTTCAATGGCTCTGGTGGTGCAGCCAATAGAGGAAGTTTAACTTTTCCTGAGGCGCAACACATTCCCATTGTTTCACCATTGAATTTCAAGGCCTTGCAATAGGGACAAATTTTAGACATTGTCCCGATTTGAACACATCTACTCAAGCTATAATCATCGACTGGGTTGTACCTGAATGCCAGGCGATAACTTTCAGGTTGCTCTGATTCCTCGGCACGCTTTCTTTTCTTACTTTCTCTATCAGCAGCAAGCCTGATTTCTTGCTGTTCTTGTGATTCCTCGGCAAGCTTTCTTTTCTTACTTTCTCTATCAGCAGCAAGTCTGATTTCTTGCTGTTCTTGTAATTCCTCGGCACGCCTTCTTTTTTGACTTTCTCTTTTAGCAGCAAGTCTGCTTCCGCGTTGCTCTGGTAGTTCCTCGGCACGCTTTCTGTTCTTTTTTTCTCTATCAGCCTCAAGCCTGTTTCCTTGCTGTTCTTTTGATTCTTCGGCACGCTTTCTGTTCTTTCTTTCTCTATCAGCCTCAAGCCTGTTTCCTTGCTGTTCTTTTGATTCCTCGGCACGCTTTCTGTTCTTTCTTTCTCTATCAGCCTCAAGCCTGTTTCCTTGCTGTTCTTTTGATTCCTCGGCACGCTTTCTTTTCTGACTTTCTCTATCAGCAGCAAGTTTTTTGGCATAGACTCTTTGAGCATCTTCATCGCCTTTTGCCATTGTAAGTTCATCAGTCATTGTAAACTTAAACATTAATAGATTTCTTCGTGAACATATGTCTCAAATATCTTGAATGACGTCACCGTCAAAGCAAAAATGACGACAACTAATTTCATGACGTCAGTCAACACAGAAACATGACGTCACCTGATCCACAGACAGACACACAGACAGACAACTTATTTTTATATATATAGATATAATTTAAAGAGAAATTACCAATGCAACAGCATATATATATATATATATATATATATATATATATATATATATATATATATATATATATATATATATATATATATATATATATATACATTTTGATCAAAGAAAAGTTATCAAAATACAAGTTGTGCTGCTAAAGTGTTGGCAGCTTTGGGAATTCTGCTACTGGCAGCTTTGGAACTTAGTCCATAACTGCGTAAAACATTAGATGATGTTTGAGTTTGTTCCTAAAAGTTTCTCTTTCAAACTACTACTATTACTGCTGCTATTCATAGCTTACTGCGGGTCCAAGCTGTCTGAGGTTAACACAGCTACGCAGGTTCCTCCTTTATTTACCACCTACCCTGAAATTCCTATGTCCTTTTAGTTCTTTCTTGTGCCTCCCCTTACACTATTTTGGGGACGACCTGGTTCTTGTTTGTACTCAAATGGGTGGCCAAAAAGCACAGTCTTTGGTGATCTGTCATCTTCTATCCATTAAATATGGTTCAGCCATCTAAGTCTTTCATTTGTACCCCTTTCATAGCCCAGGAAATTGCAGCTTTGTGGACCTAGGGCTACATGTTACTAGCTAGGGCTGCGTAAAGCGTTAAACTCTGAATCTGAGAAAAGTATAAAACAAATAGCTTCAACTACTCTGACTACTAGAAAATAGCAGTAAAGAGATGGTTAAGTATGTAGAATGCTAATAAGATAGTGCTCAGTAGACGGTGACCTGGGCAGCCAAAAGTTCATTACCTTAAATTGAGGGATTAATAAAAGAGGGTTTCGGGTGTAGCTAAACTGCAAGCAGCCATAAGAAGGGAATAGACCAGTATTTTCTGATCTTAATGAAATAAAAGTTTTATTATGGTGTTTAGTTCAAAAGACATCAATTAAATTGTTACCTAAAATCCTATTCAAATCATTGAAATTATATTTTTTAAATCTATGAGTATATAAAATAGCCTAGATTCAAACCAAGGTAAGTGGAGCTGTATGTTTAATAAATGTTTTCATTGCCTAATGACGCCTCTTTTATTCCTGGTTTAAACGACTTAATCTAGTAATTTTTAAGCCTAATTTTGATCCCTGACTTCTAAAACCTTTGAAAATTCCTTCATTCTGATGACATTATATCTAGTCCTTCATTCTGATGACATTATATCTAGGATGTTCGAATCGTTTCCATAATCATGCTTGTAATATTAGCTTCAACCTAGTAAAGAACGAACAACGGTTCATAGTAAAAAAAAGTGCTTTAAAAAAGATGGCTAGTGAGAAAAAAAATGTCTATTTGCAGCTGTTTCAGAAATGGTAACTATTACCTCGATTAGCTTTAATAGTAAAATGTTATCTTGCAAACCTATATATGGGAATTTTGAAAAATAGCCTGGAGCTCCTCAAAAATGGCGTCAGGTCGAAACGAGATACTTAAATGGAACCGCCTTTTCCGAAGACTTTATGCGTGAAATTTAAAGCCCCCTGGCCATAACATCAAGGAAAATTGCTTCCCTGTGGTATGATGTCACGTTTGAGTTATTTCGTTACCTGACCCCCTTCAGTTTGATCTTTACTACATTCCAACGGAGAAAAACCTGAAGGATTTTTTCTCTGCGATATATAATTTACAAAATGATATTATGACATGTATGTAGGACGCGGTTAAATCAAGAAAAGTTTAAATTTGAAGTATGCCTAAAGGACGTCCCAAAAAACACAAAATCACTATTATTGAAAATGACATGTCATTGGAAGAACAAGAACCTGGACAATCAAATGTCCAGAATTCATTGGGAAAGAATTCTAGGCAATCAATATCGAATTCGATGTCAATATAAAAAATTAATTAAAGAAATTTTTGTCCGACAACTTGAACAGTCCAACGCGACAAGACATCCGAGCAGCTAAAGCAAAAGGCATGGAAAAAATCTGTGAGGTAATGATGATAATGAATCTCAATCCCAAGGACACTGAAGAAAAGCGATAACGAGAATCACAACGATGCAAACGAAAATGGTGCACAACGAAATCTGTAGCTAGAAAAACGACGCCTACAAATTAAAGCAAGGTCATGACGGTAGAGAGTTACAAGAAAGCTTGTGAATTCAAAGGGCTTAAGTGCTATCCGATGCCTAGAGAAGTTTCAGTCCTCTAGAGAAGAAAATGAAAAAAAAATCCGAGTAAAATTGAAACACAGCTAATCGAGGAATCTTCCCCCAGAAATAATTCTACTTATTGCAAGATATTCAAAAATCAAGGATGCTAATATGTTGACTAGCACCTTTACACATAAAAATTAAATATGTCTTAGAAGCGTACTTAATGTTTTGTGGCAATCTTCTTTAAAATCCGTAAACTTTTCAATTCTTTCATAAGGTTGAAATTTATACCTGGGGATAAATTTATGTGTAAAGGGAGTACCCTTACTCATAAGAATGAAATATGTCTTATAAGTGTAATCTTTCTTATAAGTTATAAGTATTTCTTATAAGTGTTTTGTGGTAATCTTTATATCTGGGGATAATTGGGACCCCTATTATATGGTACGAATCTTTCTATTTATATTCAGGCCTGAAGAAACAATCTAGATGGGTCATGATTTTGTGTCTTAATTTTGGAAAACTTTATTCTTATAAATGACGCGGCATTCATGCGCATTTAAAGAGTAATTCCCATATGCAAAACGAAATTTGCGATTGGAATAACAACACCGTCAAATGCGTTCAACAGCAACAATGTTTTCTGTTAGAAAGCCTAAAATTGTCTATTTTAAAGCAATAGTGAATATTAAGTGTTGATCAAATTCACAGAGAAATTCAACGAAGCTATTATATTCGTTTGTTCTGAATCGTATCTTATTAGCACTGGACGTACAAAGAGCTGTACCATTAAAGAGCTGGACAGTAAAGAGCTGTACCATTTAAAAAGTATGCCAGGTCATAGACTTTCAACAATGCTCCTCCATTGGCAGCCGGAAGGCACCCGTCGCCAAGGAGGACCAAAGAACACGCTCCTTAGGACGTACAAACGTGACAGAAGAGCCCTTCAGACAAGTCTCTTCCCAGAACGGGAGATCTACATCCCAGACGGAGATCTCCGCTGCTGCCCACTCGAGGGAAGATTGAGGGCTGCTCACTACTGCCCTGGAGGAACAAAGGTCTAAGATAAGATACGGGTAAGGTTCAAAACTCTCCTCTTCTTGATTTTTATTGCTGAAAAATCTGAACTTTTTTTCTAGACACAACGGTATGTAAAGATCTACAATCTAGCCAAACAAGAACTTTCAAAGAAGTTAATGACGGGAGCTCGATGGATTTCTAGTATAGCAGTACACCCAGGTATTAATTCCTTCCTTCTTTTATCCCTATGCCCCCCACCCTTTATTCTTAAGGGGTAATATTATGGGTAAGAAGTAAAATTTTTCCTTGATGCTTAATTTCCGCTACTTTTTAAAACTGAAGAAAGTTTATAATTTAAAATATCTAATTTTAAGCGAATCTATTTTCCAAAAACTTTACCAATCTCTCCTCAATTTTGGATAAGCTATTAAGCAAAAGTATTCATGTCGCATTAATTACCCATCGTTTTATCACTGAGCGTATATTTCTAACTAGAGTCCGACCGATTTGGTTTTTTAGGTTCCAATACTGATACCAAAATATTGGTATCATAGCCATACGAAACCGATAAATTTGCCGATAATAATCCCTCGAAGAAAAAAAAAATGTTACCTAAAGTTCAAACCCTGCATTGTTTGCCCGTATTCATATTCTTAGGAAATCTGGTGCAATCTTCTGGATAAGCTTCACAAAAAAAAAAAAAAAAAAAAAAAAAAAAAAAAAAAAAAAAAAAAAAAAAAAAAAAAAAAAAAAAAATAAAAAAAAAAACGGATTCCCGATATCTGATAATGACACTGACCCCCAAATCGGACCAATAGTATCGGGCTCTATTTTTAACCAAAAGAGATGTTAAAAGTTTATGAAAGATAACATGTTTCTGTATTTTGTATTTGAATCTCCATAAATTAAGAGCGTCTTATTTCTTTCTTTTTTTATCTTGTTGAAGATCATGGAAAATTATAAATGAGAAGAACCGTATTTCAATTGCGATTATGACTAGGCATCTGCTCTGGAATGACAAATTTTTCAAAAAAGTAAAAGGCAGTTGAATTACATGAGAATTGTTGGAAGATCGTAAAAATAAGTTTTTTAGAGAGAGACTGACTAGTTAAATAGGATTATTCACTTTATATTAATTAATATAGAAGATAAATAAGAAGCGAAATGATGATGTTTGCTCTGAAGATGAAAAGACGAGGGGTCAGTTTTCTAGCGATTTGCCTGGTGAGCGGAAGTCCTATTTCCTAAATAATTACAGGAAACTATAACGAATCAATCATCCAGGAACTACGAGACTCGTTTTTTTTTTCCTTTCTATATTTGCTTAGCTGTTATAGGTTACTAGCTGTAAAACGCATGACTATCTTTAAGTTAGTGATTGTTTGGTAGTTACCCACATTACTGATTATATAGGTAAGCTGGACGTTTTCTTTCTTTTGTATTTGTTCAATTGCTGAAATTTAGACGTTCCTAGGAATGTCTCAGAATTGGTCTTCTTCTTTAAAAGGTTTCTTTCTGGGTTTCAGGCTACATAAAGACCTGTTGAGACTTAAGAAATATTTTTATTCTTAAAGGTGACTGAAGAAGTGATGTCAGATAGATTTGGAAGTTATAGGAGTGTATGCATGTGGATTATTGCTAGTCCAAAATTAATCAATTCCCAAAGTTTGGAAAATTTACTAGACTAGAGAGAAAAAAACTAAAGACGGAGATCCCTTAAAACCGATTGGTCACATGTATTCACAGCAATCTAGTTAGTATACATGTTTTGGGAAGTAAAATGACAATGTTTGTTTTTGTTCTTTTCTTCTTTCTTACCCATTTAAAGTAACTAGAGGCAGAAAGTCGAACGACTAGTGCTAGAAATTTCAGAGCTATTAATGTATTAGGTATAAAATCAAAATAAATATAATGATTTACAGAAAAAATTGAAAAAAAATCTGCAAAGAACTTTTCATACAAAGATTTTAATAATTACAATATTACAAAAATAAAATAGTGATACGAAGATCCATAAACATTTTCGTTAATAATTGAAAACCTGATTCTTATTTTGAATTTGTGGTCATTAGTGTCAATTTTTCGCTGTTGGCTCTACAGTAAACTCGGAATACTTGTTTGGCTTTGTGTTGGATCTAATGCGACTTGAAAACGCTGCATAGAGATCTCTGTAATATGAATCATCGCTTGAAATGGAAATCATCCTTTCATACGCAGCTGTTCAGTTAGCCATCTACTCAAACGAATTATTTATTACATTTAGTAGCCTAGTTTAGTTTATAATGGTACTTCATTTGTAGGTGGGGACAACGTACTTGTCGGGACTTATGATCGAAAGCTCCAGTGGTTTGATTTAGATTTATCCAGCCAGGCCTACCAGACATTGAGACATCACTCCAAAGGCATTCGATGTGTTGCCTACCATAGACGATATCCGCTTTTTGTTTCTGGGTCTGATGATGGCTCAGCTATTGTTTGCCATGGCATGGTCTACAAGTAAGACTTTTCTGCTTTTTTCCTTCTTTTCTAGCTCTTTTCTTCTTCTCTCTCTCTCTCTCTCTCTCTCTCTCTCTCTCTCTCTCTCTCTCTCTCTCTCTCTCTCTCTCTCTCTCTCTCTCTCTCTCTCTCTCTCTCTCTCTCTCTCTCTCTCTCTCTCTCTCTCTCTCTCTCTCTCTCTCTCTCTCCTCTCTCTCTCTCTCTCTCTCTCTTTCTTTCTTTCTTTTTTCTCCCTACATGTGACAAGATGGACTGAGGGGCTTTGGGGTGCTACTGCCCGCGACGTTACACTGCATATGGATGAACATTTTGCCAAAAATCTTTTTCTTAAAAAGTTAAAATTTTAAATTACATGGATGTTTCTGTTTTGCCAGAACCAGTCCTTCTATGTTTGGTTTCCTTTTAGCCAAGACCACGCTCTGATCATTTGTTGCTTCTAGTTTATTTTGAGAGTGACTAAAGTGGACAAAACCATTTCACACTTAAAGGTTGTTGCAAAAGAAATCCAACCAATTACATCCAATTTTTATTCATCAGGATAGTGTTTTGCTCTTGTAAGCGCAAATTCTTGCTGCTGAAGAGACGCGAAATAGGTTTTGCAACCCCATTACTGATTAAATTAAAGGACTATCCGGAGCTAAATTGTCCTTTGAAGGTAGATTTTGAAAGCAAAATTTGTGAAAAAAAATTTAGTGACTCGATTGTATGGGACGAATTTTGTCTTGCTTAATTGCGTAGAAAATTTTAAAATAATAGATCCTCGGCTAGCATTTCATCGCGCTCCCAATTCACTTGGTTAGGCTCAAGATACTGATCTGATTCAATGTTTTAAATTTCAGTGACTTGCTGCAAAATCCTTTGATAGTGCCAGTGAAGATTTTGAGGGGACATGAAAAAGTGGATGATTTTGGATTATTTGACGTATTGTTTCACCCACATCAGCCGTGGCTTTTTACAAGTGGTGCAGATGCTACAATTCGACTGTTCTCTTGATTTCTTTATTGGAAATATAATATTCCCTCTAAACGATTGTCCAAAAATATAGCTTGACTTTCTCTTTTAGGAGCAAAATTAATCTGGTTAGGTAGCCACAGATGCCGTTGAAAGCCAAATTGTGGTTGAGACGTTTGTTGGTATTTAGTTAAATATTTTGTCATATTCTATATATTTTTTTCTGTTCTTATACATGATTGGAGTGAGAAAAATAACAGTCTATACATCGATCCTCAGGTTCTAAGATCTTCAATTTTGTATTTTTTAGAATTTATTTCCAAATGTGTAAAACTTTTCTCGTCCGTCTTTTATATAAGTATTAGGAAAAGTATATATGAAATAAAAATACATAAAAGAAAAATTCTCTCTTTTGCTAAAATTTCCCAAAATATCCAAACCCAGTTTTCAACAGCCATTAGCTCGATACGATCAATCTATCCTAGGAATACCATAGAAACAAGATCCGTCATACGATCCCCTGACCTATTGAAAAAATAATGACCTGAAACGTGATTTTGGGTATTTCAGAATAAATTCTTAACTGAACGGTTTTTTGTTATCAGATGTAGAACATGAGGTTTGCAGAGTTCTGTCAGCTCTAAAAAAGAGTTTGTTCTCTGCTTTTTACACTAAAAAAATCAAGGTTTATATTAAGGTCCTATATTAAGTCGGAAGTTTGTTAACATGTTAGTCTCTTAGTTTTGTGACGTAATGGGAGTAGCTCTTTTGAGTAAAGCTTAGTTAGACAAACCGAAACTACATTTCAGAACTATTTTCCATGTTGCTGACTCAATAGCATTTATTCACCTAGAAATAGATTCTTATATATTTATCTTTTTTTGTCATAAAAGAACTAAATGAAAAAGAAGCTTTATATTCAGAAACGTAAGTAGAGAAATATACCTTCGAGGGTGTGTACCCCAAACAACCTCGAGATTTTTATGATTTTCCCAATGATTTCACATTTTTCTTTATATTACGTCATTAGATCTCATATTTTCGTAATTTCTCCTACGTCCTCCTCAAACGAACTCGTATGTAGATGTGCTTCTCTGTACCTAAGCAGTTGAATATAAAGGTCAGCATAGACATATTACACCTTAAATCTGTCTTGGACAAATGAGGGTATTTAAAGAAATATCGCTCATCTCTAACTTTTGCACAATTTTTCTTAACGCAATAAACCAGAAAGCTCGCTGTTTTGAAAATGGGTTGTCTTTTGAATGGCTCGGGTCGAAACATTTTTGATTCGAGTAAGGAAATTTAATTCCAGATGTCTCGTCAGCTTTGGTTGATCCAGTGGAAGTCGATCACTTTTAAACTGCTCAATCCTGATGAGGACTGAGGAATCAGCGATTGAAGATGGATTTCGGAAAAGAAGTGACAGAGAGATTTGAAAGAATATATTCGGCACCGACAGTAGTTTTATGAGTGAATATAAGGCACAAGACACGCAACGAAAGTAAGCCCAAAAAGAGGGCTGTTGCAAGGGAGCCGTGAAAAGTGTGTTTTAGGGCTTGCAGTGGGACGAGGAAGAATTTTGCTTGAAAATAAACAGGAAAAGGAGTAGTGTACTACCCTTGAACAGATCTGCAAATTATCATGAAATAGAAAGAAACGGTTGGCTCCTTCTCTTTGAAAAAGGGTGAATATTGGGATTGACCTTTGAAAAAGTGCTGAGCCCAAGAAAAATTTCAGTGGGAAAAATGAATAAAATAATCGTGATATTAAGTCAACCCAGAAAAAGCCTTCAAAAAAAAATATTCGAAAGTGCTCTGTATGTCACTACTTTTTTCGAAAGTAGTATTTCATTCAGTACTTTCTGTTTAAAATATTAATTTTTCAATGCTTTTTGTTAAAAGTAGCGCCTTTTTGAAATTTAACGTTCAAGAAATCAACTTGCTCATTACCAATCCGTTTCCCTGTAAAAAAAAAAGGAATCTTTTCCGGTTTTGTTGACAAGAATTTTTGCAACAGGGTGTAACAGGTAACTGGTTACAGCCAGAATTTTGGTTTATGTTCAGTCGTACATTAGACAGCTTCAAACAAAGAAACATAATTGAATAGATATACAAAACCTACATAAACATTATTTTGAAAAGGATAGGTGGTAAAGATTATAAGACATTATAAGATAGGCAATGCATTTTTAAAATAATAGGAGGGAAGCTTCGGGCACCACCATCTTCCTGAAATTCTAGACTAAAAAAGACACTCTTAAAATCAAAGAACTTAACACCAGATGTTAAACAGGCAGGGGTGTAGCTCTATAATTTTAGAAGGGGGTCTGCATCCGGATAGTCAAGGGGCATGGCCTATATAGTGATTTTTTCTCCAAATTATTGGGAGGAGAACTGCCCCCCCCCCCAGTGGCGTAAAATCTCGGAGGGGGGCAAAGTTGGAGCCAATTTTCCAAAATCAAGTGAGAATGACAGTAAAAACTAAAGAAAAACTATTTGGTACCATGAAGGTACTATTTAGTACTATAAAAGTACTAAAAAGGTAAAAATGTACTAAAAGATATGTTTCTGTTGATGCTTGAATTATGTAGATTTATCTTAGTTTTGACAAGATTTTGGAAGAAACTAAATTTCAGCTGGGAAAGGGCAAACTAAGGTCGGGCAGGGGGGGGAGGATTCCCCCCTGCCCGAACTGAACTGAACTGAATTCCTGAACTGAGGTCTGGGAGGGGTAGTTCCCCCCTTTCCCATGGCATTATTGAGTGGGGGGGGGAATAGTTAAACCTGAGGTGACTTGAAAATCAATCGATTGCAATTTGGTGGGTATAAGCATAGAATTGGGAATATTGAGAAGGAAACACGTTACGAAAACAATTCGTGCTACATAATATGCAGAAAAATTTAGTTGATACGTTTTGAATTCTCTTTCACTGTATCCCATCAATTTCCCGTTCGTCACTTGTTTCATCCTGGTATCCCAAAATTGGATCAACGCTGACGAAATCAAGAAACGGAAAAACACATGGGAAATATATAATTTGATCTGCATATTTCTACATTGGGGGGGGGCGATAAATGCAGTGGGAGTGTATTTAAAATATGTTAACCACAATTTTTCTGCATATTCTTAAGCAAGAATCGCTTTTAGAACATGTTTCCTTCTCAATAGACCAAGCCCAAGTTTACACCACTTTTTGAATGTAAAGGAATTAGGATTGTGTTGGAATAGTATTTAGTTCAGAAGGACGCATAGAACAGACTAGTACTCCTAAAAAAGATAAATAGACTTGGATTTGTTTAGGGACGAACACGGGAGGAGGGAAGCTTTGGGCTCGGCAACCCTAATGCTCCAAATTTCTTGAACTTCTTATTCAGTTTATCAGACTGTTTTTTAATGGCCCCATCCCCTCGCCTGTAAACGAAAGTCATTTGTGACTTCCAGTTTAGAAAGTTTATGGTATAGACAAATCCTGACTATTTAACTTTTCAATTGCAAAAGGAACAAACCCGCGTAGGAAATTAATGCCCTATTAATTATTACACTGGGTAATAAAAAAATATTTTTTGAAAATCATCCAGGATTTTCCAGCTGAATTAGACTAATTTTGATGTTCTGGGTCTAAGAATGCCGTAGTTTTGCTCAATCAGGTCAGAATTTTTTGCTACAGAAATTTTAATAAATCTATTTTGCTTAAAAAAAACAAACAAATTTCCGCGGATCATCAGCTGAGTAACCCCGACGATTTTTTTTTCCGTTTTCCTCAAGAAATAACAGTCAACATATCCAAATTTAGTTTGTATTTCCTTCATCAAATTTGATAAGTAAAATTCATAATATCAGTGAACATAAAGTGAATTATGAACATAAGTAATAATTTTTCCTATTTGTTGCCACAGTTAGATCTTTCGGAAGTGATGATAGTAAGATCTGGGACCACGGTAAACTATGAATAGTAAGGTCAGTGTTAAAATTGCCACAAAGCAAGATGGCCTAACCAGACGCTCGTATTTTATGAGAAACTTTTGAGACACGTGCACATGCTTTAGCAAAACGTTCGTTACATTGTTCGTTTCTGTAATTAGTAGGTATATAAACTCAAAGAATAGCGGTATGGTCTAGATCAACCGCAACAAAAGTATCATTGGTTTCAAGTAAAACACACTTAAGGCTCTTTTTTACTGCCGCCATTTTAATGCCCCCTGAGGGACGACCTGTAATTTTCGCAAGACAGATGAAGAGCTCGTGGTTGCAAGAAACTTCCAACTGATCACTATTAATGCCACTTAACTGGTGCTCTACTACACACACTATTTCGAATGACTTGATTATTTCAGCTGAAATTATTAACTTATCTCTTGTCCCATTTATGTTATGAAAATACAAGTTTACACAGTCAGATTTGGTGCGAAGATTCATGCCTGCGGGAGGAAAGGGGTATCAGTATCAAGCTTGAGTGCTCGAAGGAGTGGCATGCATACGGTTCTTCAACACGGGGCAGGAAAAGCTGTTGCTTCTGTGATTTCCACCACAATTTGCGCGTTTCACAGTGAAGGCTGAACACACATCATCGCGGCTATTAACATGGGGCCTGGGACATTTACCACACTTAAGTTTATTCATACATTCACGTGCAAATTGATTAAATCCTTGGCATTTGTACCACTGCTTTGGTCAATTCAGTGGAGTTCACATCCGGAAAAGCGAATAATCAATTTTGATGTCATGCTTTAGAGCGATATCGAGATCTATTTCAGATTTAAAGGACAACTACACGACTGAACTACCTCCTAAGCACTTTGCTTGTGCAACAGAGTTAACTAGACCTGTAATATTTGATTCTCCAAAGCCCTTGTCAGTCCGTATAATTCCTAGATATCCCTTCTTTACGACCTTAGCACTGATGCGTGAACCGGGTGATAGGGCACTTACCACCGATAAGGCAGAATCATTATCTTTCGTAAACACCGGTAGCCTATTTCTCCATTGCTCAACATGGTCGATTTTGTCTACGCACCCTAAACTTGAAATAAACTCGCGCTGCTTAGCGGGGTTAGAAGACTGCATACTAGCAGGTAAATTACGAAAAATGACAGGAACTGTAGCATTTTCTGGCTTAGGAAGGAACGTCCACAAACGGTTTTGTTCATTCATTTCGGTGCTAACCGACTTTTGTTTTTCAACGAGCAAATTTACCATTCGAACACAATCTTTTAATCTTGATGCCAAAACAGTACTTGGTTCGCTCGGGAAAACCGGGACATCTGACGGGTCCATAATGGCAAATCGTGGAACAGGATCACCTTTCGCGATTTAGTCTGATAGTAATTCCTAAATGTCGGCCACAAAAGCCGCACCCAGATGAGATCCCCAGCGCCTCTCAAGAATATCCACTTTAAAAATATCACGACAGGTCTCAATAGTCTCTTTAAACGCATCTTTTCCGAAAAATTTCTCAGCTAGTTTAGCAACAGCATCCTTATTTAAGTCCATTTTATAGGTCACGGAAGCTTACTTCCCCATAATCTAAATGATATTCAAAAAATCATAGTCCGTATTCGATCAAGCCGTTGGTAAGTTATAATATTTCGTAATCATAAAATTTGTGATATTTGTAAAATTTTTAATGATATTGCTTATTGTGCAATCCAATTAAATGCAAAGTAGGCCTATAATCCAGCTTACGTCCTCACAGTTCAAAGGCTGAATGAAAGCTGAATGTTTTACTTTTAACAAACTACTTTGATAACTAGTTACTTTTTGTTAACAATTGGGTCCAAAGGCATTCAAAATTTTGGTGTTTAACCAAGTTCAAAACTGTCGATGTTGATAAAAAATATCCGTCCAACACTTCGACATTGCTCAACAGAACAGAATGCTGGGAGTTTATATCTTAGTTTTTGTAAGTAGGCTATTGTTTTGTATATTTTTTGTAACTGATTATTTTTTTCAGTTTTATATACTTTTACTTTAATTGCCTTTTACTTTAATTACTTTTTCCATTGCCTTTAGAAAAATGTTTGTATCTAAGCTTCATTAAATAAAAAAAAATAGTTTTTTCAACTAAAAGTAAGGACAAACATTAAAACTTAAAATGAGCAGAAATTATTACGTATATGAAAGCGGTTGCCCCCCTCCTCAACATCTCGCTCTTCACGCTACAGTTTTTCGGCACTTTAAAATAAGTTACTTGTTGTTCTAATTAAACGCCCCTTGTGTTTCAGGAGTTGTTTGTAAATAATTGGGACAAAATTTAAACTTTAGCGTAAAGAGCGAGGTGTTGAGGAGGGGGAAACCCACTTCATATATTTGTTCATATATTTGTTCGTTTTAAGTTTTAATTCTGCTCCTTACTTTCAGTGTAAAAAGCTTTGTTTTTTTAGACTTAATTTCTGATCGTTTTTTAAATAACGCCAAGATACCTGGCTCTACCTCCCCAACGAAAAGAAAAATCTTCCTCCCCAACGAAATGTCATCTGGGCAATTCAATTCTGGTGAAAATTTACCCCAGACTATTACTCTTAATATCTTCACACCTAAAATTGAATCGGTAAAGAGACAGCAAGACAAATAAAGAATTTTCGTATAGGAATTTTGGCATATTCACCCAGTGTAAAACTTCCCTAGAAAAGTTCACCCCCAGGAAATATCCCTCTCCATGGAAAATTCTCCCTGTGCAAAATACTCGAAATACTCCCCACCCGAAAAAATGGATGCGTACTTCCCAATAACAAATAAAACAATGGGTAAATTTTATAACCTAAAAACCTTTCCCCAGGGGCTGTAGGGGGTCATTTTATCTCTAAAGACACAGTTATTGGGCTTTTCAACTATGTGGAAGAAAAAAGCTGTCAAAATTTTGATTGGACGATTTTGGAAAAAAGTTGCGTGGGAGGGGGACTAGTTGCCCTCCAATTTTTTGGTCACTTGAAAAGGGCTCTAGTACATTTCATTTCCATTAGAATAAGCCCTCTTTCGACGTTTTAGGCCCATTGGCTCGGTAGGACCACCCATGAAAAAACAACAAAAAAAAACAAGAAACAAATAAATACGCATCCATGGTTTTTCTTCTGGCAAAAATTACAAAATTCAACATTTTTGCAGATATGAGCTTGAAACCTCTACAATAGGGTTCTTTGATACGCTGAATCTAATGGTGTGATTTTCATTAAAACTTTATGACAGTCAGGGGGGTCTTTCCCCCTTTTTTTGAAAATTAGACAAATTTTCTCAGCTTCGTAGCTTATGATGGGTAAGTCTAAGCTTAATGAAACTTATATATTTCGAATCAGCATATTAAGTTCATTCTTTTTTTATATCTATTGGTATCGAAATTCCATTTTTTTTAATTTTCGGTTACTATTGAATCGAGTCACTCCTTACAGTTCGTTATCACGAACTGTTTGATTACCCATCAAAATCCAAACAGAGATTAGTGAAATATTGATCGTTTACCAAAAGTATTGTATTCATAAAACTTTTACAGTTTTATGATATGTAATTAAATAAATAGAAAAGATTTTTCAAATAAATTAAGGAGCAAGTTTAGAGATTAAAACAAATATAAACTACTCTGTATATAAGGGGGACTTTCCCCTTCTCAACACTTTGCTCAAAAGTTTTTTAGTGCTTTGAAAAAAGCCAACTTCACAGTAAAGAATTAGGAGCTAAGGAGGAGATAGTCCCCTTCATACAAAGAAAAATTTGTCCAAACATGTTTCAAATCTGTTCCTTACTTTCATTTGAAAATTTCTTTTTTTTTTATTTAATTTTGGATTGTTTTCCAAATCAAACCCCGGCCTAACAAAGATATAATTTGAGCTACCGGTCCCTTAAATCCATGATTAATCATTTGTAAAATGTGTAAATCATTATTGTACGTTGATTAGAACCGTCCTATGTTTAACTTTGCAATATCAACTTTGGATAAAATTCGATTATGCTTAAAAAATTGGCAGTGAATAGTAAATTCGGTAAAAATTTCTTGTTAATATTACTGCTAAAGAATTTCGGTTGTAAAGGAGTATTATTGTTAATATGGATGGAAATTCTGTGAGACTTTTGATCTTCTATATAACTGAAGCTATCACAACCTCTATAATAGGATTTTCTTATCATTAAATACATTACATACATTTGTTTAAATACATTGAAGGACTTCCAATAAATAGAAAAAGAAAAATATTACCATTTAAAATTGCTGAAAACTAAGTTCCTAGCAGTATTTGCCACCCGAAAAAAATTTCCTGGCGGAACAGATGATGACCTGCCTTGCCTTTTCCACCTTTGTGCTGGTAGATATGGGAATTTCACAATTTAGCTGTACAGAGAAACAATTTAATTCATTCATACTCCCACCTTACCTCTTTCAACATTTAACTGAAATCTCATGAAGAGTAGGCAGTTTGTCCATTAGAATGTTCTTTTTAGGAAACATCCTACCCTTAACCTAAATAATTACTCACCCCCCCCCCTCGTTATAGCAGATACGCAATTAAAATCACCAAACGTAGCCTAGTTTCATTACAAATAAAGCGAATCAACTTGGCTGAATCCAGTACTGCCACTGTGTGACATTATTTCTTTTTCAACTAGGAAGCCTGAAGTATAGTTATTGATACTTTTAAATCAATGAGCTTCTCAGAATTTTAAATTGATTGCAAATTCGTCCTCTTTGGGATAAAGTCATAGTTTGGTGTCCTAAAATGGCAGAAAACAAGACTTTCTGACCTAATCTGTGTGATCACTTAAAAACGAGCTTAAAATTTAAATTTCAATGAGCTCCCTCCCAATTTTCCTAGACCTTCAGTTTGATATAATCACCCTGAGAAAAATACAAAACAAATAAACATGCATCGACGAAGTTTCTTCTGAAAAAAAAGAACAAGAGCTAAGAGCTCATATGGCCCTTGTGACGAGGTCGGAAGAGTCAAGAGCTCATATGGCATGAGCTCTAGCAAAATTCTTAGAATCAATATATTAATTTAAAACAAAAATCAGAGGCTTAATGCCGGTCGGGATTTAAAATAAGAGCTCTGATACACAAGGTCCTTCTAAATATCAAAATTCATGAAGATCCGATCACGCACTCGTAACTTAAAAATACCTCAATTTTTCCTATTTTCCTCTCCCTTTCTCCCTTTCATACCTCATATGGTATGAGCTCTAGCAAAATTCTAAGAATCAATAGATTGATTTAAAAGGAAAGTCAGAGGCTTAATGCCGGTTGGGATTTAAAAAAAGAGCTCTGAGCCATGAGGTCCTTCTAAATATAAAAATTCATTAAGACCCAATCACCCACTCGTAACTTATAAATACCTCATTTTTTCTAACTTTTTCTCTCCATTCAGCTCCCCAGATGGTCGAATCGGGGAAAACTACTTTATCAAGTCAATTTGTGCAGGTCCTAAACACGCCAACCAATTTTCATCGTCCTAGCACGTCCAGAAGCACCGAACTCGCCAAAGCACTGGACCCCCTAGCTCCCTCAAAGAGAGCGGGCCCAGTCAAATTACTTCAATGACGTATCTACAACATTTGCTTATTCTACCCACCAAATTTCCTCCCGATCTCTCCACTCTAAGCGTTTTCCAAGATTTCCAGTTTTCCCCTCCAACTCCCTCCAATGTCACCAGATCTGGTCGAGATTTAGAATAAGAGCTCTGAGACATGAGTTCCATTTAAATATCGAATTTCATTAAGATCCGGTCACCTGTTCTTAAGTTAAAAACACCTCAATTTTTCTAATTTTTCCGAATTATCACCCCCTCCAACTACCCCAAAGAGAGCGGATTCAGTCTGGTTATGTCAATCACGTATCTAGGACTTTTGCTTATTCTTCCTACCAAGTTTCATCCTGATCTCTTCACTCTAAGCGTTTTCCAAGATTTCCGGCTCACCCCACCCAACTCCCTCCAAAGACACTGGATTTGGTCGGGATTTAAAATAAGAGATCTCAGTTATGACGTTCATTATGATCCAGTCACCCGTTCGTAAGTTAAAAATACCTTAATTTTTCCCAATTAACATCCCCAACTCCCCCAAAAAGAGCAGATTCAGCCCGTTATGTCGATCACGTGTCTAGGACTTGTGCTTATTGTTCCCACCAAGTTTCATCACGATCTGTCAATTCTAAGCGTTTTCCAAGATTTCCCGTTTCCCTCTCCAACGCCCCCCAATAGTACCGGATACGGTCGGGATTGTGGATCCGTTCCGGTTATGTCAATCACGTATCTAGGACTTGTGCTTATTTTTCCCATCAAGTTTCATCCCGATCCCTCCACTCTAAGCGTTTTCCAAGATTTTAGGTTTCTCCCTCCAATTCCCCCCCAGTGTCACCGGATTTGGTCGGTATTTGAAGTATGTGCTCTGAGACACGATATCCTTCTATATATCAAATTTCATCAAGATCCCATCACCTTTTCGTAAGTTAAAAATACCTAATTTTTTCTAATTTTTCCAGATTAAACGTTCCCCCAATCCCCCCCCCAGATGTTCGAATCGGAGAAACTATTTCTACTTAAATCTGGTCTGGTCCCTGGTGTGCCTGCCACATTTCATCGTACTGGTTTATCTGGAAGTGCCTAAACTAGCAAAACCAGGACCGACAGACCGACAGAATGTCATTTGGTAAATACCAAGGGCCATGAAAAGCGATATTCCACCCTTTGAAGATTGGAGCTTGAAGTTTGACTCTTTCTCTCAATTCTACTTTATTAAACAGTAAAAGACTTTAGCGTAAAGAGCGGGGCGTTGAGAAGGGAACAGCCCCTTTCATACACGGAGTAATTTCTGTTCGTTTTAAGTTTTAATGTCGGTCCTTACTTTCAGTTAAAACAAGAGCTAAGAGCTCATATGGCACTTGTGACGAGGCAAGAAGAGCTAAGAGCCAAGAGCTCATATGGTACGAGCTCTAACAAAATTCTAAGAATCAATAGATTGATTTAAAAGTAACATCAGAGGCTTAATGCCGGTCAGGATTTAAAATAAGAGCTCTGAGTCACGATATCCTTCTAAATATCAAAATTCATTAAGATCCGATCAGCCACTCGTAAGTTTTAAATAACTCATTTTTTCTAATATTTTTTCTCCCTTTAGCCCCCCAGATGGTCGAATTTGGGAAAACGACTTTATCAAGTCAATTTGTGCAGCTCCCTGACACGCCTACCAATTTTCATCATCCTAGAACGTCCAGAAGCACCAAACTCGCCAAATCATTGAACCCCTCCCCCCAACTTCCCCAAAGAGAGCGAATCCAGTACGGTTACGTCAATCAAGTATCAAGGACATTTGCTTATTCTATCCACCAAGCTTCATCCCGATTCCTCCATTCCAAGTGTTTTCTAAGATTTCCCCCTCCAACTCCCCCCAATGTCAACAGATCTAGTCGGGATTTGAAATAAGAGCTCCGAGACATAAATTCCTTCTAAATATCAAATTTCATTAAGATCCGATCACCTATTGGTAAGATAAAAATATCGCAATTTTCACGTTTTCCAAGAATTCAGGTTTTCCCCTCCAACTCCCCCCAATGTCACAGGATCTGGTCGGAATTTAAAATTAGAGCTTTAAAGCACAAGATCCTTCTATATATCACATTTCAGTAAGATCTGGTCACCCTTTCGTAAGTTACAAATACCTCATTTTTCCAAATTACCCCCCCGCCAACTCTACCAAAGAGAGCAGATCCAGTCCGGTTATGTCAGTCACGTATCTTAGACAGGTTTTTATTCTTCCCATCTAGTTTCATCCTGATCTATCCGCTTTAAGTATTTTCTAAGATTTCCGGTCCCCCCCAACTGCCCCCCCCCCAATTACGCTGGATCCGGTTGAGATTTAAAATAAATACGTCATTTTTTCTAATTTTTCAGAATTAACCCCCCCCCAATAGAGCGGATAAGTTCCAATTATGTAAATCACGTATTTAAGACTTCTGCTCATTTCTCCCACCAAGCTTCATCCCGATCCCTCCAATCTAAGCGTTTTCCATGATTTTAGGTTCTCCCCCCTCCCAATCCCCCCCTATGTCAATAGATCCGGTCGGGATTTAAAATAAGAGCTTTGAGACACGATATCCCCCTAAATATCAAATTTCATTGAGATCCGATCACCCGTTTGTAAGTTAAAAATAACTCATTTTTTCTAATTTTTCAGAATTAACCCCCCTCCCAACCACCCCAAAGAGAGTGGATCCGTTCCGGTTATGTCAATCATGCATCTAGGACTTGTGCTTATTTTTCCCACCAAGTTTCATCTTGATCCCTCCACTCTAAGTGTTTTCCAAGATTTTAGGTTTCCCCCTCATAACTCCCCCCCCCCCATTTCACCAGATCCGGTCGGGATTTATAATAACAGCTCTGAGACACGACATTCTTCCAAACATCAACTTTCATTAAGATCTGATCAACTGTTCCTAAGTTAAAAATACTTCATTTTTTCTATTTTTTCCGAATTAACGGGCCCCCCACTCCTCCTCAGATGGTCAAATCGGGAAAAAGACTATTTCTAATTTAATCTGGTCCGGTCCCTGATACGCCTGCCACATTTCATCGTCCTAACTTATCCGAAAGTGCATAAAGTAGCAAAACCGGAACCGACAGACAGACAGACCGACAGAATTTGCGATTGCTATATGTCACTTGGTTAATACTAAGTGCCATAAAAACTAGTTTTTTCTTATTTAATTTCTGAACGTTTTTGAATTAACGCATGTTTGATTTTGGCTCTCCGCACATAAATTATTAAAATGAAATTTGCATATTAATTCTTTTTTTTGGCTAAATGGCTTTCTCTTAGTTTTGATCAGACGATTTTGAGAAATAAGGGGTGGGGAAGGAAGCCTAGTTGCCCTCCAATTTTTCGGTTACTTAAAAAGGCACCTGGACCTTTAAATTTTAACGAACGTTTTTATTAGTAAACAAGAGCTATGAGCTCATATGGCACTTGTGACGAGGCATGAAGAGCTAAGAGCCAAGAGATCATATGGTATGAGCTCTAACAAAATTCTATGAATCAATAGATTGATTTAAAAGGAAAATAAGAGGCTTAATGCCGGTCAGGATTTAAAATAAGAGCTCTGAGTCACGATGTCATTCTAAATATCAAAATTCATTAAAATCCGATCACCCACTCGTATGTTAAAAATACCTAATTTTCTCTAATTTTTTCTCTCCCTTTAGCCCCTCAGATGGTTGAATCTGGGAAAACAACTTTATCAAGTCAATTTGTGCAGCTCACCGCTGCACAAATCACTGATCTCACCGCTTTAAGTATTTTCAAAGATTTCCGGTACCCCCAACTGCCCCCCCCCCAATTACGCTGGATCCGGTTGAGATTTAAAATAAGAGATCTGAGTTACGAGGTCCTTCTAAAAAGGAAATTTCATTAAGATCCGATCATTCCTTGTAAGTTGAAAATATGTCATTTTTTCTAATTTTTCAGAACTACCCCCCCCCCCAAAAGAGCGGATCCGTTCCAATTATCTAAATCACGTATCTAAGACTTCTACTTATTTTTCCCACCAAGTTTCATCCCGATCCCTCCAATATAAGCGTTTTCAATCATTTTAGGTTCCCCCACCCCAAACTCCCCCCAATGTTACCAGATCCGGTCGGGACTTAAAATAAGAGCTTTGAGACACGATATCCTTCTAAATATCTAATTTCATTGAGATCCGATCACCCGTTCGTAAGTTAAAAATACCTCATTTTTTCTAATTTTTCAGAATTACCCCCCCCCTCCAACTACCCCAAAGAGAGCGGATCCATTCCGGTTATGTCAATCATGTATCTAGGACTTGTGCTTATTTTTCCCACCAACTTTCATCCCGATCCCTCCGCTCTGAGTGTTTTCCAAGTTTTAGGTTTGCCCCTCCCAACTCCCCCCGCAATGTCACCAGATCCGGTCGAATTTAAAATAAGAGCTCTGAGACACGGTATCCTTCTGAATATCAAATTCCATTGAGATCTGATCACCCGTTAGTAAGTTAAAAACACCTCATTTTTTCTAATTTTTCTGAATTAACCCCCCTTGCAACTGCCCCAAAGAATGCAGGTCCAGTTCGGTTATGTTAGTCACGTATCTTAGACAGGTTTTTATTCTTCCATCCAGTTTCATCCTGATCTCACCGCTTTAAGTATTTTCTAAGATGTCCGGTTCCCCCGAACTGCCCCCCCCCCAATTACGCTGGATCCGGTTGAGATTTAAAATAAGAGATCTGAGTTACGAGGTGCTTCTAAATATGAAGTTTCATGAAGATCCGATCACTCCTTCGGAAGTTAAAATACGTCATTTTTCTAATTTTTCAGAATACCCCCCCCCCCCCAATAGAGCGGATCCGTTCCAATTATGTAAATCAAGTATCTAAGACTTCTGCTTATTTTTCCCACCAAGTTTCATCCCGATCCCTCCACTCTGAGTGCTTTCAACGTTTTAGGTTTCCCCCTCCCAACTCCCCTCCCCAATGTCACCAGATCTGGTCGGGATTTAAAATAAGAGCTCTTAGACATGATATCCTTCTAAATATCAAATTTCATTGAGATCCGATCACCCGTTCGTAAGTTAAAAATACCTCATTTTTTAATTTTTCAGAATTCCCCCCCCCCTCCAACTACCCCAAAGAGAGCGGATCCGTTCCGGTTATGTCAATCATGTATCTAGGACTTGTGCTTATTTTTCCTACCAAGTTTCATCCTGATCCCTCCACTCTAAGTGTTTTCCAAGATTTTTGGTTTCCCCCTCCCAACCCCCCCCCCCCAATATCACCAGATCCGGTCGGGATTTAAAATAATAGCTCTGAGATACGATATCCTTCCCAACATCAAATTTCATTAAGATCTGATCAACCGTTCATAAGTTAAAAATACTTCAATTTTTCTATTTTTTCCGAGTTAACGGGCCCCCCGCTCCCCCCAGATGGTGAAATCGGGAAAACGACTATCTCTAATTTAATCTGGTCCGGTCCCTGATACGCCTGCCAAATTTCATCGTCCTAGCTTACCTGGAAGTGCCTAAAGTAGCAAAACCGGGACCCACAGACAGACCGACAGACAGACCGACAGAATTTGCGATTGCTATATGTCACTTGGTTAATACCAAGTGCCAAAAAAATATACGTAACTTGAGAATTAACTTACGTAACAAACTTCTATATTCTTATATTTTTATTATGTATATGAGGGGGTTTGTCCCCTCGTTAATACCTCGCTCTTTACTCTAAAGCTTAAGTTTTGTCCCAATTCTTTAAGAATGACCCCTGAATCAGAAAGGCCATAGAATAAATAGTTAAAATAACTAAAAATACTTTAGAATAAAGAACGAGGTATTTAGGAGGAGGATGCGTAATAATCTCTTTTCGTTTCAATTTTTAATGCTACTCCTTACTTTCAATTGAAAAAACTTTTTCATGTTTATTTTTTTATTGTTTTTATGGCACTTGGTATTAACCAAGTGACATACAGCAATCGCAAATTCTGTTGGTCTGTCGGTCTGTCTGTCGGTCCCGGTTTTGCTACTTTAGGCACTTCCAGGTAAGCTAGGACGATGAAATTTGGCAAGCGTATCAGGGACCGGACCAGATTAAATTATAACTAGTCTTTTCCCCGATTTGACCATCTGGGGGGGGGGGGGGAGTGGGGGGCCGGCTAATTCGGAAAAAGTAGAAAAAATGAAGTATTTTTAACTTATGAGCGGGTGATGGGATCTTGATGAAATTTGATGGTTGGAATGATATTGTGTCTCAGAGCCCTTACTTTAAATCATGAGAGGATCTGATGATATTGGGGGGAGTTGGAGGGGGGAAACCTAAAATCTTGGAAAACACTTAAAGTGGAAGGATCGGGATGAAACTTGATGGGAAAAATAAGCACAAGTCCCAGATACATGATTGACATAATCGGAACAGATCCGCTCTCTTTGGGGTAGTTGGGGGGAGGGGGTAATTCTGAAAAAATAAAAAAATGAGGTATCTTTAACTTACGAACGGGTGATCGGATCTCAATGAAATTTAATATTTAGAAGGATATCGTGTCTTAGAGCTCTTATTTTAAATCCCGACAGGATCTGGTGACATTGGGGGGGGGGGTTGGGAGGGGGAACCTAAAACTTGGAAAACACTTAGAGTGGAGGGATCTGGATGAGACTTGGTGGGAAAAATAAACACAAGTCCTAGATACATGAATGACATAAACGGAACGGATCCGCTCTCTTTAGGGTAGTTTGGGGGGGAGGGGGTTATTTCTGAAAAATTAGAAAAAATGAGGTATTTTTAACCTACGAACGGGTGATCGGATCTCAATGAAATTTGATATTTAGAAGGATATCGTGTCTCAGAGCTATTATTTTAAACCCGACCGGATCTGATGACATTGGGGAAAGTTTGGGGTGGGGGAACCTAAAATCATGGAGAACGCTTAGATTGGAGGGATCAGGATGAAACTTGGTGTGAAAAATAATCAGAAGTCTTACATACTTGATTTAAATAATTGGAACGGATCCACTCTATTAGGGGGGGGGTAATTCTGAAAAATAAGAAGAAATGACGTATTTTTAACTTACGAAGGAGTGATCGGACCTTCATGAAACTTCATATTTAGAAGGACCTTGTAACTCAGATCTCTTATTTCGAATCTCAAGCGGATCAAGAATAATTGGGGGGCAGTTGGGGGACCGGAAATCTTAGAAAATACTTAAAGCGGTGAGATCAGGATGAAACTGGATGGGAAGAATAGAATCCTGTCTAAGATACGTGACTGACATAACCGGACCGGATCTGCTCTCTTTGGTGGAATTGGGGGGGGGGGGTAAGTTTGAAAATTGAGGTATTTGTAACTTACGAAAGGGTGACCAGATCTTAATGAAATTTGATATTTAGAAGGATCTCGAGCTTTAAAGTTCTAATTTTAAATTCCGACCAGATCCTGTGACACTGGGGGGAGTTGGAGGGGGAAACCAGAATTCTTGGAAAACGTGGAAATTAGGGTATTTTATCTTACGAATAGATGATCGGATCTTAAAGAAATTTGATTTTTAGAAGGAATTCATGTCTCAGAGCTCATATTTCAAGTCTCGTTCAGGTCTTT
Source organism: Artemia franciscana (assembly GCF_032884065.1). NCBI lineage: Eukaryota > Metazoa > Arthropoda > Branchiopoda > Anostraca > Artemiidae > Artemia > Artemia franciscana. Next base: position 21,623,544 of record NC_088874.1, read on the forward strand.
TGACATTGGGGGGAGTTGGAGGGGGAAATCTTGGAAAAATACTTGGAGTGGAGGAATCGGGATGAAGCTTGGTGGATAGAATAAACAAATGTCCTTGATACGTAATTGACAGAATCGTACTGGATTCGCTCTTCTTGGGGGAGTTGAGGGGAGGGGTTCAGTGATTTGGTGAGTTTGGTACTTCTGGACGTGCTAGGACGATTAAAATTGGTAGGCGTGTCAGGGAGCTGCACAATTTGACTTGATAAAGTCGTTTTCCCAGATTCGACCATCTGGGGGGCTAAAGGGAGAGGAAAAATTAGGTATTTATAACTTACGAGTGGGTGATCGGATCTTAATAAATTTTGATATTTGGATGGACATCGTGACTCAGAGCTCTTATTTTAAATCCTGGCCGGCATTAAGCCTCTGATTTTCCTTTTTAAATCAATCTATTGATTCATAGAATTTTGTTAGAGCTCATACCATATGATCTCTTGGCTTTTAGCTCTTCTCGCCTCGTCACAAGTGCCTTATGAGCTCTTAGCTCTTGTTTTTTTTTATAGTAATGCTTGAAAATCCTGCACCCTTTTCATTGAGTTTCTCTTCCCCCATGACATATTTATCCAAGGAAAGATCCTCCTACATATCCTCCTCCCCTTAACCCTTCCCCCTCCAAACCAAAAAATCCCCCTGAAAACGTCTATACACTTCCCAATAACCATTACTGTATGACACTGGTCAAAGTTTGTAACTTGCCGCCCCTCCCCCGGGGACTGTGGGGGAATAAGTCATCCCCAAAGACGTAGTTATTATGGTTTTCGACTATGCTGAACAAGATGGTTATCTCAAAATTTTGATCCGTTGACTTTGGGAAAAAATGAACGTGGGAGGGGGCCTAGATGCCCTCCAATTTTTTCGGTCACTTAAAAAGGGCACTGGAACTTTTTATTTCGGTTAGAATGAGCCCTCTTGCGACATTCTAGGACCACTTGGTCGATACGATGACTCCTGGGGAAAAGAAAAAACAAAAATAAATAAACACGCACCCGTGATCTGTCTTCTGCCAAAAAATACGAAATTCCATATTTTTGTAGATAGGAGCTTGAAATTTTTGCAACAGGGTTCTCTGATACGCTGAATGTGATTGTGTGATTTTTTTTTATATTCTATGACTTTTAGGGGCGTTTCCCCCTATTTCCCAAAATAAGGCAAATTTTCTCAGGTTCCTAACTTTCGATGACAAACACTAAATTTGATGAAACTTTATATTTAAAATCGGCGTGAAAATCCGATTCTTTTGATGTATCTTTTAGTATCAAAATTCCGTTTTTTATAGTTTTGTTTACTATTGAGCCGAGTCGCTCCTTACTACAGTTCATTACCACGAACTGTTTGATCACATCCCGACCAGTAAGTGCCAGTGCCAACGTCAAGTGGCTAGAGGGTACATTTCGAAACACTGTTTTGTGACCCAAGCCCCTCGTGAAGGAGCTTGAGCTACTTGTTAAATATCCCGACCATGCTCAAGAACTGAAGTTAGGTTAATCGCAATGAATATACTAAAATATGATGAAAATAGAATACTTTAGCAACATAATTATGGAAACTACAACAGAGAATTAAAGCAGGCCTTCTTGAACGCATTATATTAAATACTAATTCTAAAAAAAATGCCAACTCTATAAATACTTAATTAAAATATTCCTGCATTGTAATTTATCTTTCTCACGCTAAGCTGATTATGTCTGAGCCCACCAAACCCAGAAAAATTAAAACCGTGTGTTAAAGCAATAAGCACACATTTAAGTTATTTTCCATAATAACTGTTCTATTAAAAAGTTATTTTTAATAAGAAGATGTTTTCCTGTCCATGTAACTTAAAGTTGGTTGTTCGAACTGTTTTCGTAAAAAAAAATGCATTTATTTCCTTTGGATTGAATTCCTGTCTCCCATTGATTTGGAAAAACGGGTGTTCTTACTCCCTATCTCATGCGAAATCCCACCTTAGCTAGTTGCCTCCTGGGAGAAATAGTAAAAACTGCCGCTAAATGAAGCTACGATATTCAGTATGTCATGTGCATTCTTGAGGATTAACGTTTATACATTTTATTAGGTTGTCGAGGTGAATGCATTTTTATTTATTTTTTTTTTTTGCTGACAGATTGAAAAATTGTGCTAGCCAATAATAGGTGCTTGTTTTGTAAAACAAACCTCAGAACGCCTAAAACCTTGTACGTTATCATACAAATCGGTAACGTTTGTACTTTAGTAGTATGCAGGGGCGTAGCTTCAGCATTTTTAGGGGGGCAAGAGGGGTCCACCTCCGGATAGTCAGTGAATATGGGTTATCCTTCAGGGGAATGCAGTGATGGTTCTGGCCTATTCAATTTGCTTATATTTACTGTAAGTATTAAGTATTATTAGGATAAGTATAAGTTGGATTATAAATTTACGCCCCTAAAATTTCTGTACCCGGGCAAGTGCCCACTTAACCCCTTTCCTCTAAATGAATGCTAAATATTTGGTTTTAGGCGTTCATTTTGCTAATGCTAATGAAACAAAACTTCAAGATTAATGAAACAAAAACAAAATGTTCAAGATCTTGAGTGTGGTGGCTACGAGACAAAAGTACCAATATTTATTATATAGAGGTGGTTAGGTATTTAATATAATGCGTTCTGGGTGGCCTGCTTTCCATAACATTTGTTGTTGTTTCCATAATTATGTTACTAAAGTATTCTATTCTCTTCATTTTTTGGTATATTTTGTTATGATTAACCTAACTTCATTTCTTGAGTTTGTTCTGGATATTCAACAAGCGCTTAAACTAATTAGGCTATAACCGAATGCGAGAGAAAAACTGGTTTACTCAGATCAAACAAAGCAAACTTCTTGAGTGTGTTCCCGATATTTCAAAAGTAGCTCTAACTCTTCTAAAGGATTAAAATAAGTATAAATCGCCATACGGTATAATAAAAAATAACCATCTAAAACTTCTATTGCATCCAAAACTTGTTAAAATACCAATACCGCTAAAAATTTAATCTGATTCTTTAAATTGGTTAAGTGGAAGCCTACCCAACCATATACTTATTAAAAAATTTGAAAAACCCGGGAACTCAATTTATAGTGAAAAGGACTCCATAATTAGTTTTGTTGTTTTACACTTAGCGTGATCGAAAATAGGGAACTTGTGTGGAAATCAGCAGAAAAAGGGCGAAAAAATATATAACCATAAAGGTTCAGAAACTGTAAACTTTCTGATTGTTGTACCAAAAGATAAACTGTCATAAATCTAAGCTGTGTTAATATGGATAAAATTAAATTTATACAAGATGAATAACGTCAAATTATTAAATAACTGCATAACCTACAAAAAGATTTCCAAAAAGACCAATTTGGCTGTGCTATATTATTATACAAAAAAAAAAACAAATAAACACGCATCCGTGATCTGTCTTCTGGCAAAAAATTAAAAATTCTACATTTTTTTTAGATAGCTTGAAACTTCTACAGTTGTGTTATCTGATGCGCCGAATCTGATGGTGTGGTTTTCGTTAAGATTCTATGACTTTTAGTGGGTGTTCCTCCCTATTTTCTAAATAAGGCAAATTTTCTCAGGCTCGTAACTTTTGATGGATAAGACTAAACTTGATGAAACCTATATATTTAAAATCAGCATAAAAATGCAATTCTTTTCATGTAACTCTTGGTATCAAAATTCCGTTTTTAGGGTTTCGGTTACGTTTGAGCCGGGTCGCTCGTTACTACAGTTCGTTACCACGAACTGTATGATATTTATCATTTCAGTTGACAATTGGCATATAAATAGAATATCATATTTTATTCTGATTTAAAAAATATCACTTTTATTATTTAACTTTTAAATATTTCCTCTAGCCTGTATTTGTTCATTAGCCCGACTGAGCATAACGGTTGTACTACCCTTCTGATTGCTGCATTGCTTGACGATCAGATGTAGAAAATTTAAGTGTTGCAGCCGTTTGGTTGGGCTTGTTTTTAAATCAAAATATATAAAAAACAGGGTTTTTCAACTGAAAGTAAGGAGCTACGTTAAAACTTAAAACGAACAGAAATTATTCTGTATAGGGAGGACTGTCACCTCCTCAATCCCTTGCTCTTTACACTTGAGGATTTTAGTACTTTAAAAAAATTCTTATTCCAAACACAACGGGCATTGTGTTTCCTGAGTCGCTCTTAAGGAATTGGGACAAAAAGTCAAACTCCAGTCATTCTACAAGTCGTTTAGTCAAACTTACAAGTACCTTCTTTTCTTATAAATATTAGCAATGTCTTTTTAATACATGAAAAAAAGTCGAAAAATTTTTCAAGTTCAGTTCAGAATCGCTAAAGTTATTATCTAAACTGCAAAAATATTTACGGTGCCTGAGCAATAATTTTAATGTTTTAATTCAAACAAAAAAAATACCTAAAATTTTTAAAATTAGTTTAGAAGACAAGGTTAGACGACAAGTGACAATGAGAATCCATATAGATTATAGAAGCCTGCCACGTGCCGAGTGCCTTGGCTAGGTGGCGAAGCCACCGGGCTCCCGGCAATTTTCGTGAAACAGATTACGATGCAGATACATTTTATGAAAAAATCTGGTTTCATAGCCACAAAGACAAAACTCAATTTAGTTTGCTACGCATAGTGATAGATAGTGTCTGAACATGAATTTTGAAATGAAGATTTGGGATTTGCCAAAGACTGGAAAAGAGGCAATTATATTTTTCCAGGATAAGGGGTTGTTGCCCACAACAAAGTAGTGCGTCAATGGACACAACGTGACTTTATACTCTTACGAGAAGGAACAATTAGGTTAGGTTAGGTTTACCCAATTAAAATGTACCTACATCGTAGTTTGTTTCACGAAAGAACCTAACTTCACTTATTGAATGTGTTCTGAATAATACACAAGTGCCAAAAAAAAATTCGGTAATGCTGTTTTCTAACAATGATTTTTACTTTGGTTTTCTTTTTTGAGGTTTTTGAATTGTTGTAATCCCTTGTTAAAATATTTACAAATATTTTTATAATTACCAGTTTTTTGCTCTTACGCAATTTAACGTCTTTTCATACTAAGGCTATTCAAAGATATTTTATTATTACCGCAAGTCCGATTTCTAACAACGATTTCTACTAAGCTTCAAACTTTTTTTTTGTTTTTAGGTTTTTTTGAATTGTTGTGATCCCTTGTCAAAATATATTCAAATATTTTTGCAATTACCAGTTTTTTGCTTTTTACGCAATTTAATATAAACTTCTCACCTGAAAATCTTCAATTTTTCCACATAAGTTTTGACAAGTGTGACAACGTCATTACAATGCTGATGTATATAAAAATGACGTCATTCGCATTTTTTCTTATATATATATATATATATATATATATATATATATATATATCCTATATAATATATGTTATGTTATTAGCTCATATAAATATTTCCTTATTATAAAGTTATAAGTTCTGTATCGGTTAATTGATTTTACATATTTGGGATAAGAAGCTCTGGCATTTGCAGTAGCTGTTTATTTTTATTAATTTTTTTTACAGGTCGTGCCAAATGCCATCAACGGTAGCCCAGCTCCGTGTGCCCTTCTATTTGATCTTATTATTAATTTGGCACAACATTCAACCTTTTTGAGTGATTCCACAATGTAGGAAAAAAGCCCATTAATGTGAGGCAGGGAATGGCCTGTGCCCCATACAAATGGGGCAAGCTTCTATTAATTTATGTCGTAACAGAATTACAATTAGTGATCGTTTTTAATTTTCAATTTCAACTTGGTTAACTTTTTGGATAAGTTTATGGAAGATTTATACTTTGGAACGAAGCAAAAGTCACTCTACCTAAAACAAGGAGAGGTATGTTCGTATTTTTAAAAAAAGTAATTATTTGTGTGTTACTGATGGTTTTTAGCGGATACCATGTCAAAACTATTGTTCTTATTTTTAGATGGGGTATATTTGATATTGTCAAATCCTTAATTAGTTTTCAAAATAAATTTACGTATTTTTCTTGACTGTTTATTTATTAATTACATAAAATCCTGATTTCAAGGGTATTTAAACTCAAATGGACGGTTTCGGGCGTATAGGGCGGGGGGGGGGGGGAACAGATGGCTTTTTGGTTCTCGAACTCTCCTCTGGAAATATTGAAGTTCCTACACCTTCCACTGCAATTTCTTATATTCTCATCATAACTGACCTTTTGTTATTTTTTTTTTTTTTAAAGTTAACCCACTCCAAAATAAAGCCCAGTGCACATTCCAGATGCCTGGAATATCTCTGTTACTGTTTTTATGTCCATTTTTTGTTGGAATGCCCCCTGTTGTCGTAATGTAGGTGGTTGCACAAGAATGCATCTTTTCCTGGTGAGGGGTCGTTAAAAATTACAAAGCAGACAGCTCTCGATTTTTTTAAATGAAATTTGCACAAAACCATGCAAGTTATAGTGTGGCCGCACTTGCCCGCTGCTACGACCAGGGGTGGATCTAGAGAAAAAACCTCGAAAGGGAGAATGTGACCAATGTGCCAATGAGCAAAATCTGGGGAGGGGCAATGTGGCAAGGGCGCCAATAATTGACCACATTGACAAATTTACTTAGGAAATAGTGAAAAACAGAAAAAAAGATTGAGTGGGCCAAAAAATCTTAGGAGTCCCCCGGCCCCCCGGAACCGCCAGTGGCTACGACTTGCCCTGCGTTCATTAGAGCTTATTGCAATTAGTTACAATAACACATTGAATAAGCGCAGTTGCAGTGCTCAACTGAATTCCGTTTGAACATCAAAATGTTTTTTTTGCAGACGAAAATCAAAAGAATCTTGGAAACCCATATAACTAACCTTTGAAGCTAAGCAACAATAAAGTTACCTTATACTGATCGATTGATAAATATACCAAGAATTTTGTATCATACAGTTCGTGGTAACGAACTGCAGTAAGGAGCGACCCGGCTCAATAGTGAACGAAACTCTAAAAAACTGAATTTTAATAATAAAGGATACATTAAAAGAATTGGATTCTTATGCTGATTTTAAATATATAAGTTTCATCAAATTTAGTCTTACTCAGCAAAAGTTACGAGCCTTAGAAAATTTGCCTTATTTTGGAAAATAGGGGGAAACACCCCCTAAAAGTCATAGAATTTTAATGAAAATAACACCATCGCATTCAGCGTATCAGAGAACCCTATTGTAAAAGTTTCAAGCTCCTATCTACAAAAATGTGGAACTTCGTATTTTTTTGCGATAAGACCGTTTTTGACATAAAAATTGGAGGGCACCTAGGCCCCATCCCATGCTCATTTTTGTCCAAAGTCAACGGATCAAAATTTTGAGATTGCCATTTTGTTCAGCATGGTCGAAAAAAATAATAACTATGTCTTTGGGGATGACTTACTTCTCCACAGTCCCCGGGGGACGGGCTGCAAGTTACAAACTTTGACCAGTGTTTACATACAGTAGTGGTTATTGGGAAGTGTACAACCGTTTTCAGTTTTTTTTGGGGGGTTGAGGGGAGGGGTTACGTGAGAGGATCTTTCCTTGGAGGAATATGTCATGGGAGAAGAGAAATTCAACGAAGGGGGTGCAGGATTTTCTAGCATTATTGTAAAAAAAAGAAAAAAATAAATATGAAAAAGTTTTTCAACTGAAAGTAAGGAGCAGCATTAAAACTTAAAATTAACAGAGGTTATTACGCATACGAGGGGCTCTTCTCCTCCTAAATACCTCGCTCTTAACGCTAAAGTATTTTTAGTCATTTCAACTATTTATTCTACGGACTTTCTGATTCAGAGGTCATTCTTAAAGAATTGGGACAAAATTTAAGCTTTAGAGTAAAGAGAGAGGTATTAACGAGGGGACAAACCTCCTAATATACATAATGAAAATATACGAATATAGAAATTCGTTACGTAAGTTTATTCTTAATCTAGGTATATTTTTTACCAATAGAAACGTTCGTTAAAAATTAAAAGTTCTAGTTGTCTTTTTAAGTAACTGAAAAATTGAAGGGCAACTAGGCCTCCTCCCGGTCCCATTTTTCTCAAAATCGTCTGATCAAAACTAAGAGAAAGCCATTTAGCCAAAAAAAGAATTAATATGCAAATTTCATTTGAATAATTTACGTGCGGAGCGCCAAAATCAAACATGTATTAATTCAAGAACGTTCAGAAATTTAATTAAAAAAACTAGTTTTTTTTAACTGAAACTAAGGAGCGACATTAAAACTTAAAACGAACAGAAATTGCTCCGTGTATGAAAGGAGCTGTTCCCTTCTCATCGCTCCACTCTTTACCCAAAAGTTTTTTACTGTTTAATAAAGTAGAATTGAGAGACTCAAACTTTAGCGTAAAGAGCGAGGCGTTGAGAAAGGAACAGCCCCTTTCATTCACGGAGTAATTTCTGTTCGTTTTAGGTTTTAATGTCGCTCCTTACTTTCGGTTAAATTTTTTTTTTTATATATTTAATATTTTAAAGAGCGAATTGCAGCTCATTCACATCTAAAGCGCAAAAAGCAAATGCTTATTCAATAATCGCAATTACCTATTTAACGGGACAAAAATTATAGTCAGTTTCGATAAGCTTATTGAACGTGGGCTTGAGTATTTAAAGACTACATTTTCATGTTAAAAGACTGTTTTGCAGATTATAATTCCAAGGTAATGTACTACTAAATAAAATCAGTTACATATTAATTTATTTGAACCACAACCAGAAAACTTTTATCGCATATTACACAATTTGGAAGGGCGGAGTCTAATAGCATTCCCTACGTCATATAGATGGGAGAGAGACAGTGGGCGCGCAAGGCGGATTGCTTATTTCCCCATACAAACGGGTGTTCTATGTGAAAAGGTGGTGAGGTGATTGAAATTTGTCAAAATATTTGAAGAATTTTTGCTCTAATTTGTGACCAAAATAGTTGTGACGTATATCATTTGAAAGCCCATTTTACAAGGATTTATTTGATATGTAATTGACCCGAAAAGATTCAGAATTGTGGACACAATGACGGAAAGTTTCGATCAGCAGGTGAAGTGTTCTCCTCCTTTTTAATGGCGGAATTGGGTGGTTGGTGTTTTTAAAAATTTGCAATTCCTGGCCAAATTCAAGTTTAGGCCTGCGGTATTTTATCCTCAGGGTTGGTTTTACGAGGGGACTGGGCTGCTGTTTTCATTAATAAACATTAAGAGAATGTATTGATAGGATGACACTTGGAAGTGTTTGGGTAGGGCAGAAAGGCTAGGCCACACTCTTTAGGGATAATTTAATAAAGATCAGCTGGCTATTAGGTTTATTTTAGCTAAACCGGTCTTTATAACACATTAATAATCTTGCTAGTATTTTCTGAGGGTCAAAGGTTTTAGAAAGAGCTATTTTGCCAGAAAAACAATAATATCAAAATACTAGTACTACTTGTTCCACATTCAACACTAAATACCCCCGCCCCCTACCCTTATTGGCCAGATACACCCTTTAGCCATGTATTAAGCTTTCGAATGAAATACTGTAGTAGCCTAATAACATTCTTATTTCATAATATGCAGCAAGTTTCTATTACTCAGTTCTACATGGTTCCCAGTGGTCCTAATTCACAAGATAGAGGGGGAGAATGGATGGTAAAATTATAGTTAATTGACTTCTTGCTATCTCAGAAAGGGCTGAGGTTAAGAAAATGTAACTTTCAGGGATGAATCTACAGACTAAAGTATATCCCGGGAAGGTATTCTGAAGCAACTACCTCCACTGCCTCTCCCTCTAGAGGGCCCTGACCATCTGCAAATACATTTCCTAAATTTTGAGAAAAAAAACATTGATATGGCTCAAAATTCTACTCAAATAACAGGAATTGCATTTTCAGAACTAAAGGCAGAGATAAAGCAACTAGTAACTGGAAATTAAGGTAAAATGTTGTTTTGTCAAAATTTCAATAGGTATAGACCTGTCATGTAGGCGAATTTCAGGGCCCTCTAGAGGGAGAAGGAGTGGGGGTGGGTACTTTAAAGTACCTTCCCGGGACATACTTTAGCCTGTAGACCCATCCCACTCAAATAACAGGAATTGCATTTTCAGAACTAAAGGCAGAGAAAAAGCAAATAGTAACTTAAAATTAAGGTAAAATGTTGTTTTGTCAAAATTTCAATAGGTATAGACCTGTCATGTAGGCAAATTTCAGGGCCCTCTAGAAGGAGAAGGAGTGGAGTATTTCAGGGCCATATTCCCATTAATGGGAGAGGGGGCAATCGTCATGTTTGTAACTAGTCTATCATAGTCTGTGTAAGATTGTTGAATTGGGAATATAATGTTACTATGCTACTCTTTTGTTATTACAGTATCTCATGTAGCCTATTAGAGGAATCTTGCCAAACGTTGGAAAACTTTGAACTAGGCCCAAGTGTTATAAAAATTACCAACATTCATATATGTAAATGACTCGGTAAGTTTTTCTGGTACTTGTGTATTATTAAAAACACGCTCAATAAGTGAAGTTAGGTTATTTCGTGAAACAAACTACGATGCAGGTACATTTTAATGAAATATTTTATATATAGAGGCGGTTAGGTATTTGATATAATACACCCCCCCACCAATGTGCAAATATATAGCCCAAACTTTTGATAAAGCTAATGAAATAAGACGAAAAAAATATTCCTTCTCGTAAGAGTATTAAGTCATGTTGTGTCCATTGACGCACTGTTTTGTTGTGGGCAACATCCCTCATCCTGGAAAAATATAATTGCCTCTTTTTCAGTCTTTGGCAAATCCCAAATCTTCATTTCAAAATCCACGTTCAGACACCATGCGTAGCAAACCGGATTTTCTAAGCAAATATCTTGAGTGTGTTCTGAATTGAGCTGAATCTATTGAATAATGAACAAGTACCAAATATTTAATCAAAACGTACCTGCATCGTAGCTTGTTTCACGAAAGAACCTAGCTTCACTTATTGAGTGTGTTCTGAGTAATACACAAGTACCGTTTTTCTTTTTCAAGACCAGGTTGTATCATTGCAGGATGATTTTTCAGTAAATTCTAATTTTCTTCGCTATGTTCTCCTGTGTAGGCTAGTTCATAATATCATGTTTGGTAGCTATGTATATTCACACCTTCCCTAAAAAATTTAAGCAACCCATATTTAATTTTTTCTTATTAGTAAAAGCTAATGACATATTCGATTCTTACATACTATATCAACCACACTCAAAGAAGTGAAATTTGGTTAATCATAATGAAATATACCAAATATGATAAAGACCTAATGTTTTCGTAACTAAAGGAAAAAATCACTATAATAATAAATATGACCGAAAGAACGAGAGGACGGTGTCTCCCCGGATAATCTTTCAATGAAAATTTCCCCTGGATTACTCGCCCCCTTGGAAAATTCTCCTATATGCAGAATAAATTTTGACTTTAAAAAAGGACAATAATTCTCAATTTTTGATTGCATGAGTATTCCCTGAAGTTTCTACGATTATGAGGGGAAGATTGGAAGAGGAAGGGATACCAACCCTTCTATATTGAATAAATTCTGCTCATTTTGGGGTTTAATGTTACTCTTCACTTTCATAACAATAATGTAGACCAAAAATATTCCCAGAAATGGCGAGAAATTAAATATTACTTTCTACCTCCACCCCTTCCTTAGAACCAATTCTGTATTTACCTGAAGACTCAATGAGAGTTAGGATGTATCGGCATGGAAATGCACCCTTTGAGGCATCTGCCCCCGTCCTAATAACAAAACAATAAGAGAACCCTATTATAGAGGTTTAAAGCTCTCATCTGCCAGTGTTTGGAATTGTGTATGTTTTTTTTTTTTTACCAAAGAAAAGATAATGGAATGGACAAAGAAAGATAATGTAATTGTAACCACTTTCGAGATATCAAAAAGGATCAGGTATCAGAAACGGCTCTAGGATAGAAGTTTTCGTCTTCCAATCACTTTTGATTAAAAAAAGAAATTATATATCTCAATTTCCGATCGAATGAGCATCCTCCAACGTTTCTACGACCATGAGGGTGAGGTAAGGAATGAGGAAGGGACAGCTCCCCTCCTATATGGAATAGATTCAGCTAATGTTTGGGTTTAATGTTACTTTTCACTTTTATGATAACAGCGTAGATCAGAAATATTTCCAGAGATCAAGAGGGATTACATACCAACCTCTACCTCCATCCCCCGGCCTTCCTTAGAACTAATTCTGTATTTATCTGAAGGCTCAATGTATAAGTTTCAGCTTGATACCCTCAGCCGTTCCTTAGATATTGCTGATACATCCTTTTTATAACCAGCATTTACATAATATGTTTTGATTGTGTTCATCATTCCTGTCCAAAGCTGGGGATTGTTATGCCATCCCTAAAGGCATTGTTGTTTGACCTTTAGACTATTTCAAAATTTTGATCGAATGTTTTCGTTGAGAAGGCATCTAAAGAAGGTATGGGAGGGAAACTGGCAGTCCTCCAAATTATTTAAAACACCTCCCTCAGCATGCCCTGAAAGCTTAAATTTAACATCGTTGATATTATAGTGCCTTTGAGTTAGTTTGAGATCCCTCTTAAAATCCTTCCAAGTTTCACCCTAATACCCTTGGTGTTTTTGGATACACCAAGGATCATCCCCTTTTCCTGATCATAAATCCTTCATGTGAACAATGGATAAATTGCATAATTTACAATTCTTGTCCCGGGGCTGTGGGATCATGATATCCCTGAAGGCATACCTATTAGACCGTTCCACTAGTTTTAACAAAATGAACGTTACGAATTGTGACCTTTGTTAAGAAGAGAAGGCAAATAAAAAGGGCAAGGAGGAGGGCATGTTGCCCTCCAGTCACTTTTGACGCTTAAAAAGGGCACTGGAGCTTTTAATTTGCAATTCATTGATCCCTCTCCGAAGTTTGAACAAAGGCAATTCCATATGAATTCCCTGTGGAAAAAAAATAATGAATTGAAGATTGAAGCCTTATGGCGGTTCTATAGGCTACGTTATAGCATTTTTTTATGGCACTTGGTATTAACCAAGTGACATATAGCAGTCGCCAATTCTGTCGGTCTGTCTGTCGGTCCCGGTTTTGCTACTTTAGGCACTTCCAGGTAAGCTAGGACGATGAAATTTGGCAAGCGTATCAGGGACCGGACCAGATTAAATTAGAAATAGTCGTTTTCCCGATTTGACCATCTGGGGGGGAGTGGGGGCCCAGTTAATTCGCAAAAAATAGAAAAAAATGAAGTATTTTTAACTTATCAGCGGGTGATTGGATCTTAATGAAATTTGATGTTTGGAATGATATTGTGCCTCAGAGCTCTTATTTTAAATCCCGACCGGATCTGATGACATTGGGGGGAGTTGGCGGGGGAAAACCTAAAGTCCCGGTTTTGCTACTTTAGGCACTTCCAGGTAAGCTAGGACGATGAAATTTGGCAAGCGTATCAGGGATCGGACCAGATTAAATTAGAAATAGTCGTTTTCCCGATTTGACCATCTGGGGGGGGGAGTGGGGGCCGGCTAATTCGGAAAAAATAGAAAAAATGAAGTATTTTTAACTTATGAGCGGGTGATTGGATCTTAATGAAATTTGATGTTTGGAATGATATTGTGTCTCAGAGCTCTTATTTTAAATTCCGACTGGGTCTGATGACATTGGGGGGAGTTGGAGGGGGGGGAAACCTAAAATCTTGGAAAACACTTAGAGTGGAGGGATCGGGATGAAACTTGATGGGAAAAATAAGCACAAGTCCCAGATACATGATTGACATAATCGGAACTGATTTGCTCTCTTTGGGGTAGTTGGGGGGGGGGAGTAATTCTTAAAAATTAGAAAAATGAGGTATTTTCAACTTACGAACGGGTGATCGGATCTCAATGAAATTTGATGTTTAGAAGGATATCGTGTCTTAGAGCTCTTATTTTAAATCCCGACCGGATCTGGTGATGGGGGCGGGGAGTTGGGAGGGGGAAACCTAAAACTTTGGAAAACACTTAGAGTGGAGGGATCGGGATGAAACATGGTGGGAAAAATAAACACAAGTCCTAGATAGATGATTGAGATAAACGGAACGGATCCGCTCTCTTTTGGGTAGATGGGGGGGGGTATTTCTGAAAAAATGAGGTATTTTTAACTTACGAACGGGTGATAGGATCTCAATGAAATTTGATATTTAGAAGGATATCGTGGCTCAGAGCTCTTATTTTAAACCCGACCGGATCTGGTGACATTGGGGGTGTGAGTTGGGAGGGAGAAACCTAAAAATTGGAAAACACTTAGAGTGGAGGGATAGGGATGAAACTTAGTGGAAAAAAACACGAGTCCTAGATGCATGATTGACATAACCAGAACGGATCCGCTCTCTTTGGGGTAGTTGGGGGGGGGGGGTTAATTCTGAAAAATTAGAAAAAATGAGGTATTTTTAACTTAAGAACGGGTGATTGGATCTCCATGAAATTTGATTTTTAGAAGGATATCGTGTCTCAAAGCTCTTATTTTAAATCCTGACCGGATCTGGTGACATTGGGGGAAGTTTGGGGTGGGGAAACCTAAAATGATGGAAAACGCTTTGATTGGAGGGATTGGGATGAAACTTGGTTGGAAAAATAAGCAGAAGTCTTGCATACGTGATTTACATAATTGGAACGGATCCGCTCAATTGCGGGGGGGGGGGGGTAATTCTGAAAAATAAGAAAAATGACGTATTTTTAACTTACGAAGGAGTGATCGGATCTTCATGAAACTTCATATTTAGAAGGACCTCGTAACTCCGATATCTTATTTTAAATCTCAACCGGATCAAGCGTAATTGGGGGGGGGGGCGGTTGGGGGGACTGGAAATCTTAGAAAATACTTAAAGCGGTGAGATCAGGATGAAACTGGATGGGAAGAATAGAAACCTGTCTAAGATACATGACTGACATAACTGGACCGTATCTGCTTTCTTTGGTGGAATTGGGGAGGGGGGTAATTTTGAAAATTGAGGTATTTGTAACTTACGAAAGGGTGACCAGATCTTAATGAAATTTGATATTTAGAAGGATCTTGTGCTTTAAAGGTCTAATTTCAAATTCCGACCAGATCCTGTGACATTCGGGGGAGTTGGAGGGGGGAACCGGAATTCTTGGAAAACATGAAAATTGGAGTATTTATATATTACGAATAGATGATCGGATCGTAATGAAATTTGATTTTTAGAAGGAATTCATGTCTCAGAGCTCTTATTTCAAATCTCGACCAGATCTTTTGACATTGTGGGGATTTGAAGGGGGAAATCTTGGAAAAACACTTGGAGTGTAGGAATCGGGATGAAGCTTGGTGGATAGAATAAACAAATGTCCTTGATACGTGATTGACAGAATCGTACTGGATTCGCTCTCTTTGGGGGAGTTGGGGGGAGGGGTTCAGTGATTTGGCGAGTTCGGTGCTTCTGGACGTGCTAGGGCGATGAAAATTGGTAGGCGTGTCAGGGAGCTGCACAATTTGACTTGATAAAGTCGTTTTCCCAGATTCGACCATCTGGGGGGCAAAAGGGAGAGGAAAAATTAGAAAAAAATAGGTATTTATAACTTACGAATGGGTGATCGGATTTTAATGACTTTTGATATTTAGAAGGACTTTGTGACTCAAGAGCTCTTATTTTAAATCTTGACCGACATTAAGCCTCTTATTTTCCTTTTTAAATCAATCTATTGATTCATAGAATTTTGTTAGAGCTCATACCATATGATCTCTTGGCTCTTAGCTCTTCTCGCCTCGTCACAAGTGCCATATGAGCTCTTAGCTCTTGTTTTTTTTTTTTTTTTTTTAATTTAAACAGGTGATTAGAACTTTCAATTTCCCTTTTAATGAGCGTCCGAAATTATCCAGAGAAGAAATATGGAGGGTATTTAGATGGAACGCCTAGCACTGGAAAGAATTAGTGAAAGTAAACTGATTGTTTAGCTTATAACGATATAGATATTGGTGGAAACCTCAGCAATTTTCTTTTTTCCAATCTTAAAATTATACGAGAGAACGTGTTCAACTATATCTTGTTTTCAGTAAAGTGAAAGCGATGCTATACCCTTTAGGAGGTTTAGGGAGTCGTAGCCCTACTCCTGCTTGTGATAATTCTTCTTAGTTTCAAGTTGGACTGGATTATTCATTTTAATTTCTGTCTGTTTTAGGGTTTATTTTTTCATTAATAGCTATCTCTGCTGGTGTTAAGTTATAAAATTTTTACTAGAATTTATTTATGGTCGTCTTAGGTGTTGAGGTTGTTCTTTACTTCTTTTGAAAAACTTTTTAAGAAGTGTTTAAGTGAACTTGTAAACTCAATTAATTATTGGTTGCATTCCTCAACAGGTAGGCAACTTAAAAAAGAACCTCTGCTTTTCTCTTATTCTTTCCTTTTCATTAATTCCCCGAAAATTCCTGAAAATTTCATGCAAAATCTGGCTTCAAAGATTGTGCTGCATGGTGGCACGGAAGCAAAACATCCTCGCATTACTAAGCTCATGGCGGATTCGGCTATTTCCCAGGATACCTTAGCCAAAGACCTTATACATAATTAGCTTCCTTATGTAGAAAGAAATGTGTAAATATAGAAAGAGGAAGGGGAACATAAAAATGACTAAAATAATGGTAAAATATGAAGAGCTTTTTTTTTGTAAACTTTGAAAATTGTTCCACTACATAAAATAATCGTTCAGGAATGGATGTACATCTAAAGTTAGAAATTCGGTGCCAATACATTGTAAAAATACTTTATAAAATAACAATAAGTAATCATTCTTTGAAGATACAACTTTGAGTGGTTCCAGAACCATATGCCTACACCTCTCCAACCCCGAAGTGGCATGGGGTTGGGGTCTGGGGTGTGATTTATTCTAAAAATAGTATATGGAACATTTGACAATTCACAAAAGATTAACAAAAATAGTGAATTAGCTGAAAAGTAATCATATTTGAGGCAGAAAACCTCGATTGAAATAAAAATGCCTGATTAAGGAACTGAACCCGTGCCATTCTGATTCAAAGTCTAACGCACTAGTAACAGAACTACGGCGACTGATGATGGAATTCAATCTATATGTTCTTGCAGGACCAAGTTGTGTAACTTACAGCCCTTTTCCCAAAGACTATGGAGAGCTATGTCATCACCAAAAACATAGTTATTGGACCTTATTCAGCAAATACATTTGCAGTTGGCTATTTTATATCATTAAGTTAATAAAAGCTTCTGTTACAAAGAATGAGTGCATTAAACTATATTTAACGAAGCTGAACTTTTGCCAACAGGGATAGAGGAGGGGGTACGTCAAGGAATATTGATTTGGAATTTTGAGATTCAATTATTGTTCTTCTATGAATTTATTATTTATTTTGCGAGCCCCAACATCGGCTGACCGTGTTAAAGAGTTCGTAGTGGAATCTCCCAACGGACTAGTGAGACTTACTAAGGGGGCTGCGAGGGGGAGCGTACGGGAGGGGCTCTTGTAAATCTCCAGTTAAGGGTTTTGGACCATAACTACTATAATAGTACCGTTTTATACTTCCAAGCTTTTCCACGTTAGAAGTGGCACCAAAAGTGCTGTTTTTAATGCTATATGACACTTACGGATAGTAGAACTAATAAAAGGCACGTAGACATGAGCAATAGCTTTCAAATGAGCCATTAAATATCTTTCTAAGAAGTTCTGGATGCCCACTACCCCCAGCTTTTCCACTTGAGACATGGCACCCATAGTGCCATTTGACACTGCAGATGGTGGATTTTATAGGGAAAACGTAGATCTGAGCAACATCTTTTATGTGAGCTATAAAAAATCTGTTTTTTATAGACTATGTTTTGGTAGCCCGCTAGTCCCAACCCTTCAGAAAATGTACAAAAAGTGTCATTTTAGTGCCATATGGCACTCGCAGATGGCACAATTTATAAAAAGCACGTAGATAAGCAAAATAGATTTTGAATAAGTCATTAAGCATCTCTCTGATGTTCTGGTAGCCCACTAGGCCTGCTGAAACCGAAATAATAGTTACTATTCCTGAGTCAGTGTCAAATAAATTTTTTTTTCACTAGGCAGTTTTTTTTTCAAAGCACATTTTTAGCTTTTGGTTACTATCGGCTGTGGTTCGTTCTTTACTAGGTTGCAGCTACCGATGCAACCATGATCAGCCCTTATTTTCCACCAAACGTTGCTTAAATCCGACAACCTGTTCTGTTATTTGTCCCTATTACACGAGTACATCCCTCCTCCCTACCGTACTATCCAGAGATGTAGGGTCATCTCTAGGCCCTAAAAGAGTACAAGCAAGACCAAGGGGATCACCCACTTTCAAAAATTTTTACACATTATTTTGGATGACATACATGATTGAAGTGTGATTACGTGCGGCAAGAAGTGTGCCAAGCGTGGCTCTCCGAGATGTATACCAGCTGGTGGAGAGTACGCAACCCCGTAAATTCATTTGCTAAATATGTACTTACCATGGTTCGGTTTGGAACTTCATTTTGGAATACAAGCCTTGTAATCATCAAACTCAGAAACCCTAGATTACATATCATGGTACAGATTAAGGGACATTTGTGAAGCACGTAGACTATGTACTGTTTTGTTGTGTGGTGCTCATTAACCTGAAAAAACAAAAAACTAGGACTTTGATATACGCTAGAAATTACTTTACGACATTGACTGGTAGAAAGTTGTGTGGGTGGGGAGTTGTGTGAGTATGGTGCTTCGCCGTCACATAAAACATTATTAGCATCTCCTCCGCAACATAATAGTGACAATCGTTTGCTGCAATGATGGAAAAAGCGAACTACAAGCTGAGGTGCAGGAGGAATTTTAAGACCATTTTCGATTTTTTTTTTTTTATTATTTATTTATTTTTTTACAAATGTGCTACGACACCTCATTTGAAAACATTTATTCTTGTCTGTAGCATTATTCAACTGTTGCTATCGCCCTCTTTTTAGACGAAAATTATCCATCACCCCCCATAGAACCCCTGGTCCTGTTTTTGAATTGTACGAATTTATTTATTAGGCTAACTTTGAGAGTAAATGGCTTACTGAATCTGTTTTCGTTCCGTCTCTAGTAACCGAACTCTAAAAAACGGAATTTTGATACCAATATTCACATAAAAAGAATCGCATTTTATTGCTGATTTCAAATATATAAGTTTTCTTCAAGTTTCGTCTTATCTATCAAAAGTTACGAGCCTGAGAAAATTTGTCTTATTTTAAAAAAAGGGCGAAACACCCACTAAAAGTCATTGAATCTTAACGAATATCACACCATCAAATTTGGCGTATCAGAGAACCCTACTGTAAAAGTTTCAAGCTCCTATATCCAAAATTGTGGAATTTTTTATTTTTTGCCAGAAGACAGATCACGGATGCGTGTTTATTTGTTTTTTTTTGTTCAGGGATGATCGTATCGATCCAGTGATCCTAGAATGTCGCGAGAGGGCTCATTCTAACGAAAATTGAAAGTTCTAGTGCCCTTTTTAAGTGACCAAAAAACCAGAGGGTACCTTGGCCCCCTCCCACGCTAATTTTTCCCAAAGTCATTGGATCAAAATTTGAGATAGCCATTCTGTTCAGCGTAATCGAAAACATAATAATTATTTTTTTGGGGACGACAAGTAATGGTTGTTATGAAGTGTACAGACGTTTTCAGGGGGGATTTTTCGCGTTTGGGTGGGGGCGGGTCGGGGGGAGGGGATTCCGCGGGAGGATCTTTCCAAGGAGGAATTTATCATGAGGGAAGCGAATTTCCATGAAGGGGGCGCAGGATTTTCTAGCATTGTTTGAAAAAAAACAATGAGAAAATAATTATTTTTTTTTCAACTGGAAGTAATGAGCAGCATTAAAACTTAAAACGAACATAAAATATTACGTATATAAGGGGTTTCGTCTCCTCCACAATACCTCACTAAAGTATTTCTAGTAATTTCAACTGTTTATTATACTGCCTTTGTGATTCAGGGGTCATTCTTTAGGATTTGGGACAAAATTCCAGCTTTAGTGTAAAGAGCGAGGTATTGACGAGGGGGTGAAAAACGCTTAGAGCGGAGAGATCGGAATGAAACTTGATGGGAAGAATAAGCACAAGTTCTAGATACGTGATTGACATAATTGGAACGGATCCGTTCTCTTTGGACGAGTTGGGGGGTGTTAATTTGGAAAAATTAGAAAAATTAAGGCATTTTTAACTTAAGAACGGATGCCCGGATCTTAATGAAATTTGATATTTAGAAGGAATTCATGTCTCAGAGCTCTTATTTCAAATCCCGACCAGGTCTGTTGACATTTTGGGGAGTTGGAGGGAGAAATCGGAAATCTTGGAAAACGCTTAGAATGGAGGAATCGGGATGAAGCTTGGTGGATAGATTAAGCAAATGTCGCCGATACGTGATTGACGCAACCGTACTGGATTCGCTCTCTTTGGGGTGTTGGGGGGAGGGGTTCAGTGCTTTGGCGAGTTTGGTGCTTCTGGACGTGCTAGGACGATGAAAATTGGTAGGCGTGTCAGGGAGCTGTGTAAATGGACTTGATAAAGTCGCTTTCCCAGATTCGACCATCTGGGGGGTTAAAGGGAGAGGAAAAATTAGAAAAATTGAGGTATTTATAACTTGCTAGTGGGTGATCGGATCTTAATGAATTTTGATATTTAGAAAGACATCGTGACTCAGAGCTCTTATTTTAAATCCTGACAGTCATTAAGCCCCTGATTTTCCTTTTAAATCAATTTATTGATTCTTAGAATTTTGTTAGAGCTCACACCATATGAGCTCTTGGCTCTTAGCTCTTCTTGCCTCGTCACAAGTGCCATATGAGCTCTTAGCTCTTGTTTTACATTAACTGATTGGAGGTAGGCCTGGTTTACACCCATTAAGTAAGAAGTCCCAAGCACAACACCAACTGTTCAAGAGTAAGACAAACAGGTTAAGGTTAAATAATACAAAATGACGGAGCAGTACCTTTTATATATATTTGCAGAGATCTTATGTGACTCTACTGTTTCGAATATAGAAAGCATATCTCAATGAAAAATTCTACGCACATGTCCGATTTTTTGCGATCGGTGGGGGGGATGGCTTGTAGGCATTTTTCTGGGAGATGGCAAGCTGAAAACACAAAATATGTGTTTTAGGCAAGAACATCACGGGAGAGAGGAGGGGGTATTCTACCAGTTTCAAGAAGAAGGATGGTATTCTCTATCTTCCCGTGCTCAGATATATCGATAAACTTTATTGCGTGTGTTGGTATTAGGCTGGGAAGGTATTAATACTACTACTACTACTAATAACTCACTGCAGCACCAAGCCGCCTGAGGCCAACACAGCTACGCACGCTCCTCCTCCAACCTAATCTATTTAAAGCCTCCCTCTTTACACCCTCCCAGGAAGTTCCCATTTCCTTTAAATCCTTATTTATGACATCCTCCCAACCCAGACAAGGACGACCTGCTTTCCGTGTAGCCCCAGACGGTTGGCCAAAAAGGACAATCTTCGGTAATCTGTCATCCTTCATCCGTAGAACGTGGCCTAGCCATCTCAACCTTTCTTTCATTATAGCCCCAGAAAGCCGGATTGAACCACACTTTTCGTACAACCTACTGTTTGAAATACGGTCAGTCAGCCGGGTACCCAGAACAATCCGTAGGCAATTTCTCTGGAAAACATCTAGTAAATTTTCATCTGCTTTTCGGAGTGTCCATGCTTCAGAGCCATATTTGACCACTGTCATCACTGTAGCTTCCAATATTCTAATCTTGGTTTTTAGGCTTATCTTTCTATTCTTCCAAACTTTTTTTAACTGTGAAAAAACACCCTGAGCTTTAGCTATTCTACTTTTAACATCTTCACTGCTCCCACCATCTTTACTAATAATACTACCAAGGTAACTGAAGCTCCCAACCTGATCAATCTTTTCGTTACCTAAGGTCACCTGTTCATCTTCACTTATTCCTAACCTTAGTGACTTAGTCTTCTTAACATTAATTTTCAAGCCTATTTTAGCACCCTGAACTCGTAAAACCTCTAAAAATTCATTCATTTTGCTCACACTTTCATCTAATATGCTTAAATCATCAGCATAATCTAAGTCCAGGAGCGTTCTTCCTCCCCATTTGATTCCATGGTCTCCAATTGCCTTTCCTGTGCTCCTTAAGACGAAGTCCATCAAAATGATCCATATAAAGGGGGATAGAACACAACCCTGCTTAACTCCTGATTTAATACAAAACCAGTTGCTAACCTCATTTCCTACCTTAACCGCAGCAGTATTATTCTCGTACATAGCGCAAATCACTTTAATGTATTTTTCTGGTATACCATATAACGATAAGACCTTTGTTAACGCTGCTCTATCAACAGAATCGAAAGCTTGCTCATAATCGATAAAACTAAGGACCAAAGGTGTTTGACAACGAAGGGACTTCTCAATTATTAACCTAAGAGTGAAAACATGGTCGACACATCCTCTACCTTTTCTAAAACCGCATTGTTCTTCCCTTAAAACTTTGTCTACAGCATGTCTCAGTCTACAAAGTATCATATTACTCAGTAATTTGCTACCTACAGAGACCAGACTAATGCCTCGATAATTCCGACATTCACTCTTGTCACCTTTCTTATACAGTGGTTTAATTAAGGTTTTCCTAAAATCATTGGGTACTTCCCCTTTTTCAAAAATCATGTTCATAATCTTCAGTAGCTTATTCCTAACCTCAGAGCCACCATATTTAAGGAACTCATTAATCATACTATCAGCACCTGGGGCCTTATTATTTTTTAATCCTTCTAGTACTGTCGCTAATTCTTCCTCACTAAACAAATCTTCCTTCACATCCAAGGTATCACAAACTTTTTCATTTTCATCTATATCTTTTCCTGCAACTGTATCTCGGTTTAGCACATTCTCAAAATGTTCCACCCATCTTTCTTTAACTTTTTCCTTATCACTAATTGTGACCCCATTTCTATCTTTAACTGGGACTAGTCCGGATCGGCTACTCCCTTTCAATTTATTAACATGCCAGTATAATATTTTACTATTATGCCGTCTAGCCGCATCTTCCAGATCCTCAGCAATTTTATCCATCGCCTCCATTTCACATCTCCTTAGTTCATATTTTAATGCTTTCTCCACTTTCTTTACATTCCTTTTGTTTTCATACGACCTATCGATAGAATACTAATTGCTCTTTTTATGACTAAAAAGTTCAGGGTACCAGTGATAGTAGTACATGCCTCTGATGAACCGACTGACAGAGGTACTAGTAATTCAGGTTGCTTTTACTTACAGTTAAAGGAGCAAATAGACAGGGTCCCAGGTAGAAATATGTTGTTTTTACTAGGAGATTTCAACACCCAGGTCGGTAGAAATAGGGATAGATGGTATCATAGCCTGGGTAATTTTGGCGTAGGAAAAGAAAACAGTAATGGCTATAGACTTTTACAATTTTGCAGGTATAACAATCTAGTTATAACCAATAGGGTGCTTGGTCATAAAATGGCCTATAAGTTGACATGGTACTCACGTGATTGTAAAACTACAAACCTTATTGATTATTTTATAGTAAACCGAAAATTGGCAGGATCAATACAAGATACTAGGGTATATATGTTGGTAGACTCCATGATGAGAATTCGAGAGAGACTTTTTCGGAACAGTTGAATACTAAACTAGAGAGTTTAGAATTTGACAATGTGGAAGATGGTTGGAATAATTTTAGAAAAAAAAAACAACTTATGAAGTTGCTGATGGTGTCTTAGGGAAGAAAATTAAGACGGTTGCTAGGAATAAAAAACTTTATGTTTAATTGAGAGGAGAAGGGGTTTGTGCTAGAATTATCTGAGTTATAGATCGCATGAAAACAAAAAGAATGTAAAGAAAGCGGAGAAAACATTCAAATATGGACTAAGGGGCTGTAAACTGGAGGCCATGGATAAAATTGCCGAGGATCTGGAAGGTGCAGCTAGACGGCATAATAGTAAAATATTGTACTGGCTTGTTAATAAATTGAGAGGGAGTAGACAATCCGGACTTGTCCCAGTTAAAGATAGGAAAGGGGCCACAATTAGCATTAAGAAAAGAGTTAAAGAGAGATGGAAGGAACATTTTGAGAATGTGCTAAACCTAGATACAGTTGTAGGAAAAGATATAGAGAAAAATTAAAAAATTTGTGATACCTTGGATGTGAAGCAAGATTTGTTTTGTGAGGAAGAATTAGCGACAGTTCTATAAGGACTAAAAAACAGTAAGGTTCCAGGTGCTGAAAGTGGGGTAAATGAGTTTCTTAAATATAGTGGCTCCGAGGTAGAAATAAGTTACTGAAGATTACGAATATGATTTTTAATAAAAGGGGAAGTACCTAACGATTTTAAGAAAACCTTAATTAAACCGCTGTAAAAGAAAGGTGAAAAAAGTGAATTTCGTAAATATCAGAGCATTAGTCTGGTCTCTGTATGTTGCAAATTACTTAGTAATATGATCCTTTTTAGACTGAGAGATGATATAGACAAAGTTTTAAGAGAAGAAGTGTGCGGTCTTAGAAAAGGTAGAGGATGCGTCGACCAAATTTTTACTCTTAGGTTAATGATTGAAAAGTGCCTTAGTTGTCAAACACCTTTGGTCTTAAGTTTTATAGATTATGATCAAGCGTTCGATTCTGTTGATAGAAGAGCTTTAGCAAAGGTCTTATCGTTATATGGTATACCAGACAAATACATTAAAGTGATTAGTGCTATATACGAGAATAATACAGGGGCAGTTAAGGTAGGAAATGAGGTTAGCAGCTGGCTTTGTATTAAATCAGGAGTTAAGCAGGGTTGTGTTGTATCCCCCTTTATGTGGATCATTTTGATGGACTTGGTCTTAAGGAGCACAGGAAAGGCAATGAGAGACCACGGAATCAAATAGAGAGGAAAAACTCTCCTGGACTTAAATTACGCTAATGACTTAAGCGTCCTAGATGAAAATGCGAGCAAAATGAATGGACTTCTAGAGGTTTTGCGAGTTCACGGTGCTAGAATTGGTTTGAAAATTAACGCTAAGAAGACTAAGTCGCTAAGGCTAGGAATAAGTGAAGACAAAAGGGTGACGTTGGGTAACAAAAGATTGATTAGGTGGGCAGCTTCACTTACCATGGTAATATTATTAGTAAAGACGGTGGGAGCAGTGAAGATGTTAAAAGTAGAATAGCCGACACTCAGGGTGTTTTTTTTCACAATTAAAAAAAGTTTGGAAGAATAGGAAGATTGGTTTGCAGATGGGAAGTCTGCAAACCAAGATTAGAACATTGGAAGGAACAGTGATTTGCTAGATGCTTTCCAAAGAAATTGCCTACGGATTGTTCTGGGAACCCGGTGACTGATCATATTTCAAACAGTAGGCTGTACGAAAAGCTTGGTTCAATCCCGCTTTCTAGGGCTATAATGAAAGGAAGATTGAGATTGTTAGGGCACGTTTTGCGGATGAAGGATGACAGATTGCCGAAGATTGCCCTTTTCGGCCAATCGTCTAGGGCTAAACGGAAAGTAGGTTGTCCTCGTCTGGGGTGGGAAGCAGTCATAAAGAAAGATTTTAAAGGAAATGGGAGCTTCGAGGCTTCGAATAGATTGGGATGGTGGAGGAGCGTGGGTAGCTGTGTTGGCTTCAGGTGGCTTGGTGCTGCGGTGAGTTCTTAGTAGTAGTAATAGTAGTGTTGAAATTGTAATGAACAGTTATGTGGTAAATGTCTATATATTTTTCATTTTTTTAAAATACTTCGTAATTTACTTAAGTCATGGAGTTTCCATTAAGGCTTAACTACAGATGACTGCTTTAGTTATCTCTCATGCATAAAAAGTAATCTGAAGAAACTTCAAAATTAGAAAACAGTAATTTATTTTGGCCACCCACCTGAAACGCATCTTCTGCTTGCAATTTCTTACTGTTTCTAAACTTGACACTACTTTTGTATTCAGAATTAAGCAGGATATTTATAGCAGGAAAAAAAATAAAGGGCGCAAAAACGTCGACCCTAAGTATTGGCGCTTAGCTTGGTAACAAAGCCTACCTTTGGAGTTTGGTAGTATTCTGACTATATTTTTTTCTTGTTCTATACATGTGGAAAAGTGTAGCTTACCTTTATTTAAACAACTACTCCTACTGATAGCAACTCAATGCAGCACCAGTCTGTGTGCGGCTAATGCAGCTGTGTAAGCTCTTCCTCCACCCCCTAGTATATTCAAAGCCTCTTTACCTCTTCCATGAAGATCCAATTTCCTCTAAATGCTTTCTGACCATATTTCAAAAAGTAGGCTGTACGAAAAATGTAGATCAATCTCGCTTTTATGGCTATAATGAAAGAAAGGTTGAGATGACTAGGGCACGTTTTGCGGATGAAGGATGACAGATTGTCAAAGATTTTCCTTTTCATCCAACCGTCTAGGGCTAAACGGAAAGCTGGTCGTCCGCGGTTGGGGTGGGAGGATGCCATAAAGGAAGATTTAAAGAAAATGGGAACTTCCTGGGAGGGTGTAAAAAGGAAGGCTTTGAATAGATTAGGCTGGAGGAGGAGCGTGGGTAGCTGTGTTGGCCTCAGGCGGCTTGGTGCTGTGGTGGGTTGTTACTAGTAGCATAACCTTTTCCCACTCCAATTGGGATGACCTGCTTATTTTGTGGCCCCAGATAGATAGTAAAAAAGTACAATCTTTCGTAATCTGTAATCCCTCAAACATAAAACGTAGACTAACCATATTAACCTTTCTTTCGTTATAGCTCTAGAAAGTGGAATCGAAGTACAATTTTGTACAACTTATTTTTTGATTTACAGTCAGTCAAACAAGTACCTGAAATTATCTTAAGACAATTACTCTGAACAATATTTAACAGATCTTCCTCGGTATTTCGTAGCGCCCACTTTTCAAAGCCAAGTTTGACCATGGTCATTGTCATGACCTACAAAATCATAACCTTAGTTTCCAGGCTCATCCTTCTATTCTTCCAAACTTTCTTCAATTGTGAAAAAATACTGCACTTTTAAAATATATCTAGAAAAAATTTCATTTTTGTTTTGTTGAAGCCCCTATATAGCGTTTTGACGATTTATCTATCTATTTGCGGATTACTTGAAAAATCTGTCATACAGATTCGGCTGCATCCATTAGTTTGTCTCTGTGTTGCTTATGCTTACTTTTGTTTTCTCTTCTAGCTCCAACAATATCCTCTCTTTCTGAGCCTCCTGACGGACCAAGTGAAAACATCCAATGTGTCGTCTACTACAGTGACCACAAGTTGTGCCCCTACTCAGGGCTCCAAAATAAGCAACTTTCAAACGGTAAAAACAGATGGAACTATGCCTCTGTTACCAATTGATACATACGAGGATATGTTCCAAGAAGTTGTTCGCAAATTTTATGGCGAAAACGTAGTTGCAATTGAAGCTCCAAGTGAACCAACATCTAGCAGCATTAATAATGATTTCAGTATTATTCTCTCAGACTATGGTAAGGATGTATTAGATGGTCAGAGTATTGTACCGTCACAAGGAGATCAACCAACAGCAGTCAACCAGCTTGACGATAACAACGTAGATAATGCAGAGCTCTCGGTCAAAAAGAAGAAACAAAAGAGGAATAAATCTGGAACGTTTGTTCGTTTATCTACTGAATGGGTTGAGAACGAGGAAACGCTTGCTTGGACAATATCAAAAATAGCTGCATATTCTAGTGTTCACAAAGTGTTCCGTTGTTTTGAATGTGGTAGTATAGGATTCCTTGCCAGAATTGCTGAGCACTGGCTTGGCTCTCATGGGAATATTAAAGTGTTTGAATGCACAAAGTGTCCGTATACCTCTGCTTGGGCTAGGTGTATCCGTATGCATATATCTGTTGCACACTCAGAGCAGGGGTCAGATAATCTTATCTGGCGTGAAAATCATGTACTGAAAGACGTCACTAGGTATCTCCTTGCGTTAAAGAACAAAATTGATTCGCTAGAGGATACTGGGAAGCTAGAAAAGAAGTATTCGTGTCAGTACTGTCAATACCAAACTGACAGAAGGGATTTATATACACGGCATGAGAGCATTCACAAAAACACCAAACCTTTTGAATGTTTTGTATGCTCAAAAGAATTTAATAGAGCTGATCATTGTAAGAAACATTTTTTGAGAATGCATAAAGATGTTGAATATGATGTAAATCGTATTAGAAAACCAATTTCCACAACCCCTAAGGAAGATAGAAATGTATCTACAGTGAACGAAAGAAATAATTCTGCTGAACCATCCCAGGATAGTACAAAAGACTTAAATCCAACTTTATTACCAACAGAAACTATTTACATACCAGAATTTGAGAATTCGTTTGAAAATAAAGGGCAGCAGTTAATACTTCGAAAATGCGTTGTCGAAGAGGCAAATTCTGAATCTTTAATTACAGATAATAGCCGGGTTGTACGCGATGTAACGGTTTCCTCTGCTGGACCGACAAGGGAAACGATTCGTGATAATATACTGATACGTGAGAATCCACATTTGCAACAAGTGATTAGAGAAAATGTTCATTTGGTTAGAGAAAATGCTTCTCGCGAAAATGTGTATATTATGCGAGACAATTCGCATTTAGTTATGAGAGACAGTCGGGATTCTAATTTTTTGGCTATTGTCCGAGATCCTGCTATTATGAGAAGCAGTAGTGTGCTCGTGCGTGATGCAGATTTTTCTGATGCGTTTCGTGAAGGGGAGAAGAAAAATCGAGTCTTAGGCGGTCAGTTGGCTGGGCATGCTGGAAATCAGTTATTAGGTTTAGTAGAGGAAATGTCAGCTCCAAAAGAGAGTGCTCGAACTTTGCCGCCTGTTCGAGAGTTAAGAGAACCTCTTTTGTACCGCAATGAACAGCGCGAAGTTCAATCAATAAGAGAGATTCCTGAATTACTGAACTTGCAACCACAACCGTCTTTACAACTTCTCCAAACTCCACTCCAAGTAATAGCAACAAATTCTGGGAGTCCAACTAGTACCAATCAGTTGTACCAGCTTGTAACTCTTGCCAGCTTGCAAAACACCAATGGGCTTTTAGGACTAACAGGTCAGCCTCAACCCACAGCGATTGCAGTACAACCGAAAACTCAACCCGGTGCCACTATTCATTATTCTCCAGTTGTATTTCCGCAAGCCACATTCTCCTCAGCTTCTGTCAAAGAAACCCAACTTAAAAATGCTGTTGAGACTTTAGTCCGAAATGCAACACAAACCCAGGAGATTCAGAATACCCCATCGCCATCTAAGATGGAAGAAGATCCTATTCAGAGTGTACAGATGACTCCAACGAGTATAACCAAAGAACCTAGTCAGTCGAAGCTAAAGAAAAAATTAAAAGAAAAACTTTACAGTTGCACCTATTGTACGTGGAAGGGCGTTGACAATTGGTGTTTGAAAAGGCATCTTAACACGCATATTCGTCCATTTTTGTGTGTACTTTGTGATTATAAAGCAGCACGATCAGAAAGATTGTCAACACATATGCAAAAAGTGCATAATAAACGTATATGTACACGGTGCAGTTTCATAACCAATGACCAAGAATCTTTATCGCAGCATATGAAAGAAAGTCATTAACTCTTGATCTTGAAATAGTTATTTGTGTGATTGCGCTGAGGTTGTGATACGGACTTTTATTTATTTACTTTATTTGTTACATCATCATATTGACTTTTCTCGTAATATGGGATGGTAGAAGGCTTAATCGAGGGTTTGGATCTTTGATCTTATAGTTTTGAAGATGCTTTTCTGAAGTAGTGTATCAGATGATCTCAATTATAAATTTTCTTGACTGCATTTTTTTGGCAAAGGGTTTTGACTAATTATTTTTTTTTTGCTCAGCAGAGAAAATACTTATTTTTATCCGTTTCCATGAAGGTATGTGTATACAAGGAGTAAATAACTGATGATTTATTATTAAAATAACTTGTTTATGTTAGTTTTAATGGGGAGCTAAGAAATACCCTAGGAATAGGTCAGATTAAGAATCGGCTAAATACCATGATTGTTTATCGGAATATTATTTCAAGTCACTAAACTTATAACAATCAATTCTATTTGACGAAGATAATCAAGTGTTTCGCCATTTCTTTAATATTACAAGGGGCCTGTATTAAATTGAACTAAGTATATCGCCCTTTCATTTTCAAAATGCTGCTACCCTGACATAGATAAACTTTTAAGTGTGTTAAAAAACTGGACTCTAGTTTTTGCATCAGGCTAGATATTTACAGAAGTTGCTGAAAAGCTCTGAAATTACCCGACTTTCTGTCAGGGGAACTGCAGTTGATCTTCACATGGGTTTGCCTTGAGTTGTTGCTCTCAACGTCAGAATGTTATAATGCACCTTGCTCCAAACCAGTCTTACGATTTTCACTACAAAATTATAAATAAAAGTTAGGAATTTAATTTCAGTCATTGAACTATGGGGGCTTGTATCCAAAAGCTTCGCATTAACTGTGTTTTCAGTACCTTATGGTTTTACACCTTTATTATCCAGTGCATTAAAACAAACTAAAAGAGCACTTTTTTTGCTGAATTTAAATTTAATTTGAAAAATGAGATGTTTGAAGGTCAGCAGATTTGACGAGATTGAACTTCTGCAGTGAGTAAAGTGATAGATCTACTGATGAAAACTACTAGAGACTTTCTAAAAATCAACGCTGAAAATCATTCTTTTCCTGGACGCAATTTTATGTGGTAGACTTAGTATGAAGTATGGCCGTTTTGATACAATATGGCGGTCTTGAAAAGTATTTTGTCTTTCTCGCTTTTTAATATATCTATACTAACTGAGTGAAACCATGAATGTGTGTCGAAGACCAATGGAGAGGAGTTCGAGATACAGTATAATAGAGGAGTACGGGTAGAATTTAGTCTATCCGATATACAGTAAATTCCATGAATGAACGGGTAGCACAGAAAAGGTTTTGTGATTTCTTGAATAAATATTTATATTGTTTTTGGTCCGTTTACCTCAAGACTATAATGCATATAAAATTTACTGTAAGACTAACGCATAATATTAAAAAATCCAAAACCACTACCATTGATTGACGATTCCGTTGAATAAAAAAAAAAAAGCTAAAACAAAAATGCATTGTGCGAGCTCAAGCTAGCATAAAACATAATCATAGGAAACGCTCAAAGCCTTTTTTCTAAGAATTTACCAGAAGGGACGGATCGCAAATGAGCCAATGACAGCGCGATCGTGTGCATAACGGGAAAACTGCTTTTTAACTGGCAGAATTGTTTTTTAGAGAAGTTTCAATGAAAATAAGGCCTAAATACTTCCTTTTCCAAAAGGCTTATTTTACCGACTTTACTGCCATATAGTCTAAGTCATTAGAGATTGTAATGTCTTATTGAAAGTTGACCAGTTTTGTATGTCATAGTTACTCGTCACTAAAGTAGTTCTAATGATATATTTCCTAGACCATTCCAATTGAATAGTTGAGTTGAATTTTTTTGGGATAATTTTTTACGCTAAAATATCGGGAACCAATATTAAGAATAATTCAACGTGGAAATAATAGACTAAATAATTAGAAATATATAGCGCATAAATACGTGTTTTTCTCTGGTAGTTACGTAATATTCTTCTCCACTTTGATAGTGAATTATTTTTTTTTTTTTACTGTTTGAAGAATATTATTTGTCTATGAAGCAACTAATTATACGCTTATTTAACCTAATTTATTATTATCTGTGATTTTCAGTGTATAGCGAAAGTGCAACAAGGGATTTGTTTTTTATTTTTTGCTAGAAATTGTAAACAGTATCTTTCACACTTTGCTTATTTGAATAGATGAATATATATATATATATATATATATATATATATATATATATATATATATATATATATATATATATATGTAGAGTAATATGTGAATAGGTCTATCATATAATATCAAAATATTTTTCGTGGAAAATTAGCGTTGAATTAAATTCACTACTTATGATTACCGTCCTACTGTATCAATAATTGAAATTCCCAGATATTATCCTTCTTTAGTATTTATTGTTGAAACACATTATTTGCCATTGTTTTCCATTTGGTTCCATAGCTTCATTGCCCAAAACTCATTTGTTGCGGGGAACGTGTTATGTTTTTGGACAACTAGAATGGACAGAGGTCTGTCCTTGGGGCAGGGTGTGTATAGCAGTTTAGGTTCAAGGAGATGGAGACCTTAAACATGAAAACAAAATCTCCGGACTTCTTTTTTGGAAAGCTATTCCTTGCAATAATCTAGGGAGGAATTCCCATCCTCCTATCTATAGGTATGATCTCTGTTTACTGAAATGTGGTTTTCAAGGAAGATTAGTAATTCATGTTTTGGTATATCTGTTTTGAATAAAACATAAATTGGTCATTTTCATTTGGTTAGTGAAATTCAGTTTTAGCTTGATTTGTGTGCGTCTTTTAAAATACGGCCCAAATATCCATGCCAAATTTATTGCAAAAGTATTTGCCCTTATCAAGATTACCACTGGACATTACTAGCCAAATCGCCAGAACACTAGAACGGCAAAAAAAAAGAATATAATAATGCTAAAATTGTTTTACCTTGACTTTTCCGTTAATCTTGTTATCAGCCTTTAAGCAGCTTATAAGCCAAAACTTTATTTTCCTTTGTTGAGAATAATTTTAAGTGGAATATTTTTGTGGCGTCAACCTAAAAATCCTGGAGAATACTACAATTTGACACAACTAGGAGAAAAGAAATACTTGGACTATAAATAATGTGGAGTGTTAAACTTCCCTTAATTGTAATCAACGTTTAGTTTTTCCTATGTTTCATCTTACTCGCGTCAAAATGTCTTCAATCTTATTCCCAAATAGAGGGTATTTTGCGCTAGTGCTGTATATAGCTTCATATATACTAATTTATAGCTATGTATATAGCTATAAATTAGGTACATAGAAATAATGCCTTTTAATATTTGGAGGGCAGTTAAGGATCATTTCCTCACTGTTCAATAGAAAAGATATTTAACATAGAAAATATGTAAATTACAGAAAAATATGCCATAGCTTTGAGGTGTGTTTTTGGTAGCTTTAGTCAAATACGGAAGTTTGGGATACATCAGGGTAGCCTAATTATACGACTTTTTGTAGATGATATCTATAGATACAATTTTAAAAATTTATTTCGATTGGATATTCTCCCATAAGTACGTCGGAACACAAAAGTTGGAAATTATTTATGCAGTTCAAGAATCTAATCTCGTGAAAGTTTTGGAAATTCTTGTTTTAAAAAAGTCTAAAACTTCATTCCAAAGTGAACATGAAACAGATAAGAAATGGACTGACATTTTACCTGGATTCAAATAAGAATTAAACCTGGCAGTGCCCGTTACATCTCAGAATAAGAGGTATGATAAAGAAAAGCTTAATTTATAAAATATGGACTTTTAAACAGTGCCGAGTTTATTTCCTTGCAGCTTGAAATTCTCCGGAAAGTATTCTAAAGATATTTTGTATTGATCTAAGATTAGACCAAATCAAGAACGTAGGCTAGTTATAACAAAAACTGTAAATGAATACATTATACGACTATTGTGTTCTATCACAGAAGGGATTCTTTCATTTTCGGCCCAATACAAAAGTAAGAGGAAAAAGAAAAGCACATGATTTGTAATTTAGGTTATTACCATTATCTCAATGATTCTACTAAATAATGTTAAATGGAGGTGTTCTGTTTCCCTTCTTCTTAGGGTCGACTCTCCTCTCTTGTCAGTTTCCATATCCTTTGATTTTTCTTTGTTAGTTTAACATCTATACACGACATCTAACAATTGCATATATTGAGAGATTGTTTTTTTTTTCTCGGTGAAACTATTTTCAAAACTCCTTGTATATGTTATGAATGTGTATACACTAATTTCTTTTCTAGTGGCGAAAATGATGTGTTTATGTTTCAATTGATTTGGAAGTCTAGTTTCGTTTCTTCCTTTACCTGTGATTCAATTTGAATCCCTGTATAATCTTTTAATTAAAATGTAAGTGCCTAGTCGATACGTCAAACGTTTTTTGTACTTGTTTACACGTTTTGCTCTTTTTTCTTCTTTTTCACTGTATTCCTATGGCTTAAATATATATTTACTAAATAATTATAATGTCTTTTAAGCTTTAATAGAAGTAAGCAACTCGCATTCAGTATTCGACGGCTATTTTACTTATTTATGCTTTTATATTCAACCAAGATAAGATTCCCTGAAAGTTAGAATCGGCTTCTTTGTGTACGATGGATCCTTGTCATACTATTAACTGTTATCGCAAAAGGTAGGAGTTGTTTCTCATTTTTAGACTTTCAGTTTCGAAAATTGTGTTATAAACTCCAAATGTTCGCGAAAAGGATCGTGGTAACTTTTTTAAAAAGTTTTTTTTTTAATGAAAATTTTGTTTTTCCATGACAATGTCCATCCAAACGCTGTGAATCGCAATCGAAAATTTTGTTGGGATCAAATAGAATATGTTTATACCGTACGTACGTTTAACAACCGTATGGTCAAAATTTTGTTGGGATCAAATAAAATATGTTTATACCGTACGTACGTTTAACAACCGTGTGGTCGAAATTTTGCTGGGATCAAATAGAATATGTTTATACGGTACGTATGTTTAACAACCGTATGGTCGAAATTTTGTTGGGATCAAATAGAATATGTTTATACCCTACGTACGTTTAACAACGTATGGTCGAAATTTAGCGCTGAGTATCTACCACTTGTTGCCACATATGTAGACATGACACAAACGTTTTAACATCGGTGTGGACTTGTATTAGATTCGCTGAGGTTTGAATCTCGGATAACAAAAATCGTAGCGTACAGAATGAATAAAGCGGCACACCCTTCTGAAAAGTTACCCAGTTTCAGTGATACAAGGTTCAAAAATAGCTTTTGTTGCTTTCAAACATGTAACAAGATTTTGCTAGTTATTCTTTTATTATTTTAAAACGCAAATTTCTTCGTGGATATTCATATCCATACCCTTTTGAAGAATACCAACACCATGAGGATGGTACAAAATGATCTTTTTTGGGAAGGTTTTAAGCAAACGGTTATAAGAAGAAGAGAAATGAAAAAGATGGTTAAAAAATTTAGAAATATCTTGGTTTGTACTGTTCTAGATATGCTTCATTTACAAAACCTTGAAATCTTATATACTGCTCCAAATTTAATTTAGAGCGTCTAGATTTCTCCTTCAAACTACTCGCCAAATCAACAGCAAACCCTAAAGAATAAGGCTAAAACATTGATAAGAGAATGGAAAGAAACCTCAACAGAGCATCAAGACTGAGGTTGGCAAAAACTTGTTGTCAAGATCTTTTTTAGCATGGAAATCTACGATCTTTGCTTCTTTTTCCACTGTATAAAGTAATTCAGGCATAGACGTCCGATTTTTCAATAATCTTGAATAAACTTACTATAATCAGCCCATCTATGTTCTTCTGATTAAGTTGGAGTAAATTTGGAATTGAAGAATCGATCAATTTTTATTTATGGACTCCTTCGACAGCAATAAATAAATTCATTGACACCATCTAACTGAATTCAAAATTGGCATTCAACCGCATTAAAAACGCCAACTAGCCAAAAATGGCTTTCAATTGGGTGGTCAAGCTTAATTAAAGTTCTTTTGCTTTTTTAGTTTTGAAGTGTTCCACTTTTGGTCTGAATACATGTTATATCGTTGAATTTCGATAAGGCCATATTTAAAACTAACTTAAAAGCACCTATTCCTTTCTGGCTTATAAGCTAGGTCCGGATCCTTTAGAGGGCTAATTGGGCTTC
The DNA here is from genome assembly GCF_032884065.1 of Artemia franciscana. Taxonomy (NCBI): domain Eukaryota; kingdom Metazoa; phylum Arthropoda; class Branchiopoda; order Anostraca; family Artemiidae; genus Artemia; species Artemia franciscana. The sequence continues at coordinate 21,659,376 of NC_088874.1, forward strand.
CAGGCTTGTATTATATTTAAGGGTGACCGGAGAAGGTCGGGAGTTTTGGGGTCTAGTACTTATAGAACTGTTGAGCAGAAACACTTTCAACTCTTCTTTTGTGGGAGAATATACGCTAATCACTATCTTTGGCCATGCGGGATTACAGAAGTGTTGATCGAATGATTAGACCTATTTATCAACTGATGAAGTTGTCCTTTTAACTCTTCAAAAGGTTTTTGTCCTTGCATTTTAATTTCATTTAACTTGTTTAGTATTTTAGTTATGTCATATATTATATAGCTAAACTAATGGTCATTTACTTCGTTGACGCTTGTCATTTTATTTCTATAGATTATAATAAAAAAACAACAACTTTAAAACGTGTACAGACGGAGGGGGTGGGGTGGGGTGGGGTGGGGGGGTTGTATTGGGACTTCACATTCCTATGCAGATTTGAGAAAATACAAAAAATAAAAATATAGGTGTTTAGCCTTAAACTGGATCTTTTTATAAACCCCGCTGGAGAAGTTCATTGCTCCAACTAACACAGAATTGCTATTAAACACATAGATAGCAAATCCAGGGCGACGTCGGGCAAAAGGGAAAGGTTTACTTTTTATTTTTTCTTTCCTCAAAAAACTATTGGGACAACAATGAAACACTAGTGGTTTCTACTACCTCAATACTTCAAATGATTTAGTACTAATAAAAAAAGTCACGTTATAATTTTGACCATTTTCACCCACCTGGCATTTTTCTTTTGTGTGCTATTTTGCATCTCAGTTAGTACTCTGTTTAGGCTGAACTTGATTCAACAATCAAGGGCTTAGGGGATCGAGTTTCCACGAAGCAAAGCGTGAACAGCAAAGATATGTGCATCTTAATTTTCAGCCTTTATTCAGATTCTAAAATTTCCCTCTTTTTGTTTAAATTTAGATTAAAAAAGCTTAAATAGCAAAAAGCCTAGACAAGTGTCTTTGTATAACTCCGAATCTAGACAAGGGAGTCAAGGACTTAAATACAAAGACGAAAAACAGATTATCACACAACATAAAGCAATAAAATATATAGCGCTATGGCAAAATAAAATGAAATACTTAAAATTACAAACTTTAACATCTTCGTAAATCATCATTAATCGAAAAAAGTGAAGACCCTTCAACCCCTGTCCCCAAAAAATAAACCTTACCAGTTATAAATGTATTTTTGCCCCAGTTCATCTATAACAGAACGCTGCAAATTCACTGTCCACAGCACGCAATTAAACCAAACGAAAATACTTAACGTTGAACTTGGATGCAGTAAACAAGCAAAATTTATATTAATCATTTTGTTATTTGAACAAAATAATATATTAGTATATCATATATTATAATATATAATAATAATATAATATAATTTGTTCTTTTGAATAGTCTATGGTATAAACAAGATTCAACACTAATAAACGTGAAGGATTGTAATAGGATAAAATTTAAACAATAGCGCTCAGGGTTACAGCTCATTAAAATATTCACCTGTCCATATTTCATAAACTATTACTGTTATAGCCCTTTATTTATAACACAAAGCACACACGGTTCGGCATTTAATCCCTTATAAAAAAGTTAGGCTTATTTATGCAGAGAGAATGCAGAAAAATAAAAATTGGTGACCCAGGTTACATCGATACAGCGTCAGACTCATGCAAATAAAAACGTTTTCGTGCTTAATCAGGCATTTCATTCTCTTTTTATTGCAAACTCATGGATTATGAGGATTTTTGCTCGCGTTGAAATATTTTAACCGAGTCCTTGAAGACGAACTGGAGCTAAAATCCACAATATTCTCAACATACGCAGAAGAAATGTCCATGATATAAATGCTATATTTATCCAAATTAGCTGTAATTTTATTTCCATTATATAAACGACTCAAAGGACCTTATTCCTAAACAAGCTATGATACATCTAAAACTGCAAGCAAAAAAGAGAAAAGGCGGCAAGCAAGTCAACAGAGGAGGCCTTTGCGACCATTATCCCTTCTAGAGTCTTGAGAATTTCCCTAAATATTTTTATACTGTATAATTAGAGTTCTCCAATTTTTTATTTTTGTTCCAAAAACACAAACTCCCCTCCCCCAACCAAAACAAATTTCTGCGTAGGTGTCATTTAGACATACGATCACTCGATTATAATGTAAACCAAGTATACTACTAAATGTAAAAAATTTAGCCAAATTTTCATAAGGCGCTTAATGGGCAAACTATCAAACAAATTGGCTGAAGGAAGTCCAGTTATTCTTTTGATTCATCGTAGCCCAGTCTTTTCATGTTTTTACTGAGTGATTTGCTTCTCGTCTTATCTGTAAAACGCTGCATGGAAACAGACTGTTGGTTCCTTGAAACGTATTTATTAGACTAAGAGGGCAGTCAAGAAGTCAGCTGATGGATTAGAAAAATGAGCTCACTTGGACATAAATCAAATTTGGTAACAAAACAAACGTGAACTAAGCAAGTACGATAGCTGACTTTAGCAGAATCATAACTGCATTTAAACTAGATTTCTTTAAATAGGTGTATTATGCTAAGCAATGTTATATAAATATAAATCTACTGTTTTAACGTTGGCCGTTTTGATCTAGTTTTCTCAACTCAAAGGGATGTTGGATGCTTTCTGCAAAACTACGTCCGATTATCATTATGCACTTCTGTACCACTGTGCACTTGTAACACTTCTGTAACACTTGACAAGTCTTCTGTTGGCCCACCCGACGAGAAAAAAAATCACTAGATGTTAGTCGTTTTTTGATTTATTTAGTATTTTTTTTTTTTGTTTAGGCAATAAAAATTCACTAAAATAGTGATAAATCAATATGGGTGGCAACCCTTCTGTACCAGACTAGAATGCCCCTCAATACAGCAAATAGGCACAGATTACTTCTTTTTCCGCGACGAAAACAGAGGAGCCTCAGGTGCATGTACAGGGGTATTTAGAGTCGAATTTATTAACTGATCCTCCGGGGAGTTAACGTCAATTAGGTAATCACTTTCGAGTAGAAAACTGCTGTCGGCTTCTTGGTCTGATTCAGATCTGAAAAAGCTGTGATCGTCGTATCCAAGGTCCAAGACAGGGTTGTAAGTTATTACTTCATTGCCTAAAATAAATTAAATATTGGACTTGAGCGAATTAATCAAATACAAAGCCTGTCACAATACGAAAATAAGATTCAATAGAAAAAAAAATAAGAGACACCGTCATTTAAGTTAGCACAAGAAAAACCCCCGTGTGTATGGGTGTAATCTTGAGTGCTCTAGTGGTTATTTCCTTCTTTATCTTTCACCAACATGAAGATACAAACACCAACAAGAGTTAAAACATGATGAAAATTAGCGACTGCTGTAACCATGAAAATATTCATACACAATTAAATACATTTTATTTGGGAACCTCCCAATTTTATTTGGGCATCTTGCTTCAATTCGGTAACAATTTTCTCAAATTTCAATATTTAAATTTTGGTTCATTCTTATTCGACATTTTTTTTCCCTTTTTGAGTTTGTTCTGTGACAGTATTGACAGCTCGCCAAATGTGCTAAGGAAATAGTCACATTTTTTCCCATTATGTTTACTGGCTTAGAAATATTCTTATTTTTCCCATGTGTTGGTTTTTCTAACACCAAACTTGAACTTTGTCCCAGCTATATTAGTCTGAGACGGGTTTGTTAAATTGCACTTCATGTAGTCACTAGTGACACACGAATTAAATTAGATTAAAGTTTCGTTTCTTATCAAACAAGCAATACTAAAAAGAAGATAATGGACTTTCTTTTAGTTCAATACATCAATCGACTGGCGGATAAACAGTTGAGTATCTATTGGCGTCAAAAATACGTTCAGTATTTAGACACAGACATGGTCAAACTGGATTCTAAAAAAGAAAAAGAAATTAGACAACAAACTACTTTTTGATATTGAACCTAATTTTGCCGTAATAGACAAGCGAGCCTGCAACTTAAGATCAAATCAAGGACTTTTGCACAAAAACCTAACAGAATCTAAAAAGAAGATATGACCAATTGAGCTTTTGAACCCCTTAAACGACCTTCACTTTGTCCAGTTCAGATCTGAGAGTCAGAAATTGAGCCATTATCACCGAAATATTATTTTAATAATATTATAGCCGAATTATAAGTGAAGGATAAAATCAACAGCCTACCACCCTTAAATCATTTTTGGTAAAAAAAAATCTTTAACCAAATGTTACATGCTGTTGAATGACTTGCTTCGTGACAATATTAGGTGATGGTATGCGTACTTTCTTTATCCTGTGTAACATTTGATGCAAACAATGGAGACCAGCAACAAGATAAACGTCCTTAGCATCCATTGATTGAAAATAATACAAAACAATAAATGAAACTATAGAAAAAGAATTATATCCCAGCAATTGTGTTATCTTGAGTATGAACTAAGGATAAAGCAAATGATTTTACATTACGAAAAGATATTGTTCTAGTTCTTAGCTTAGAACCAGTAGAAATTTTTTTAGTGGAATATTTGAGTTTCTGTGCTCGGTAACAGCGGTTTCACGTTGCAAGTCTGCACCGTAAGCTACTTCAGAAAGTACAGCAGTCTGTGAATAGTCAACTAAATAAATCCACTAATCACAATTAAATTTATATTCTCCCAGAGTTTAAGCAAATCAGCACGAAAGCCTTACTTCACTAATATAAAACCACTCTAATACTTCATTACAAGTAGACCTCGTAACGTATGATCTTTAATTCTAATAAAGATAAACTAAGCCAAGAAAAACACAAGGAAGCCAAGGCGAAACGCCAGGGTAACAACGATTCACACAATAAAAACCTCACAGCCAAACAACTTTGCAGTTACATTGCTCTTTTTTTTATATAAGTACACACATATTTAGATGATTTATAAAAATTTACCAGGTCTGTTTGACAAAATTTGCACCTAAAGTGCCCCTTATATTTGCTGATTTGTCGAATAGCAATTGCTGTTTTTTTTGTCGATCATTCCATGTGTTAAAACGGTCATTTGAATCGACAGCATTACCTGATAACAAAGTGATATCCAAATCCGGAGGCGAAATTGAAACAACAAAACTTCACACTTATATTGCCTTTTCCATACATTCAAATATACATATATCTAAATGATTTAAAACTTTACCAGCAGCATTTAAACCATCCTAGATCATAGAGGTACTTACAAGGATATCACAATACATAAATATATACCTGCTCATATATAGTTTACCCTGCTCAGGGTATAATAATAATAATAAATATATATATATATATATATATATATATATATATATATATATATATATATATATATATATATATATAAACTGCTAACCTATTAATAACTTGATTTCTCAGTTAAACTTAAGTTGAGGTATAATAAGAATATTGTTCTGCAACACTTACCGGTTTTCGAGTTACTTGATTGACTTGCAGATGGCATTGGCATCGGCAAAGCTGAATGCAATGAATCATCAGTGTCAAATAGCTATAAAAGTGAATAGTCAATAAATACATTTGTATTGAATGTACATTAGACAAAGTGTTAAAAATAAAATTATGGCATCGTTACGCCATAAATAAAAGAAAACTGATGATATGGTAATGCAAACAATCAAAAGGGGTATTCAATTCTTTTACTGAAAATTTGAATAACAGAAATAAAAAGCAGCTCATTACAAAACAAATGCTTTTCTTAGCACCATTCGCTTAAAGTTAGCTTAAAGGTACAAAAAGGCTTATTATTACGATTAAATATAATGAAATGGTCAACAATAAAACCACTGTTTAAAAAGTAGAAAATGCAAAAAGGAATTAAAATATCTTATCTTGGTCGACCCAAAATTTTACTGTACTAGCAAATTCTTCTAGTTTCATGTCTAATTTATCCAGTGTGATATTTCATTTGCTACTTATCTTAATATGAAAGAAGGATGTAACAGTGAGCCAGACCTCGGACATTTCTATTTAAACTCCACAGTTAGTTCATGTCTTTTCATTTTATAGTAGGATGGAGTAAGCCTTTTAAGTGGTGAATGATGAACCAAAAAGAGTATTTAATACCTTCTTTTTAGCTACTGCATTTTTTGGACGTTTGATCTTCAGTGAGGTACAAATTAGGATTACCTAGTTGCTGACAATTCAGTAATGCTCGCTCATTTTCCATAATACTCTACTCAGTGCCATCCAGTGGTGCTCCACGCCCCTTCATTAAAATCTCATAAGAGTAACATTCTTTACTCCTTCCATTCGAGTTCTAACCTTCTTTAAAACCTTTCCGATGGCCTATTCCCGTTCCTTTTAAAGCCCAGTTTTTTGCTAGGCAACAGCTAGATTCTCAAAAAGCAAGCTGTCTGGCACATAGCATATTAATTGATGAAACGAGACCCAATACCCTAAGTCTCTTTTTCGATAATGGGATTGAACTATATTATGTGTAGAGCTTGTAATTTGACCTGGGTAGGACAGAATCCATCAAAATAATCCATAGAAAAGGGGGTAAGAAATAATTCTGCTGATTTCCAACCTTTACTTCACTTCCAACCTTTAACACCAGTAATATTATTCTCATCAACAGCACTAATTATTTTAACCTACTCACCTCGCATTCCATACAAGTATAGGACTTGTGCTACAGCTTTTTTACCAGCTTGATCAAATACCTATTCATAATCTATGAGACTCAGCATAAAAGGGGTTCCATAGTTCAGATACCCCACAATTACTTACGTAAACATAAGAATTTGGTCAACAAACCGTCTGAACTTTCTAAAACCATACCACTCTTTACTTAAGACCTTATATATACCATATTTTGTCCAATAAGTGCCACAATACAAAGACCTTTGCTACCCACCAAACTCAAACGACTGAGTCTATAATTACTTCATTCACTTTATTACTTGTCTTTTCTTATTACATGATTTCAAATATCTTACCTAACTGCAGAGAAGTCTTATTTTAAAATTCATTTACCATACTATTAAGGCCCGAAGACACCGTCTCTAACTTCTCCTTAAAAAAAAAAAAAAAATCTTTCTTCGCTTCCAAATTATCAAAATTCCTGTGACTAACTATTGCGCTATCTGTCAAATCCTAAATTATCTTATCTATAGAGTCTATTTCACATCTAGCTCATTCATATCTGATGTCTTCTCTACTTCCCCAACTACTTTCTTATTATTGCAAGATCTATTACTCAGCTTCTTATCCTACGCCTTTCCCTCTTCTACCGAGCTTAAAGTAAATTCACCAAAATTCCTAGCTGCTGCTCTAACTCCTCTTCTTAAAACAGCGTCACCTACTTTACAGCCTATTTTCATGGAATCGTTCCATCCATCCTTTGTATTGTCACATTCTCAACCCTTCAACTTGGTATCCAACTGTTCTTAGAACTTCTCCGCTTCGTCCTGATATTTATGCGTTGTAGCAACCTGGCAAGTGATTACCCCCCCCCCCCCCTCCCCAAAATAATAGCATTAAGTCTAAGAAGGGGGTTAAACCTCTAAATATTAGCATTAAACCAGTTATGGATACTGCTAGATGATGATTTTTACTTTTTATATCAATAGCAGCACTCTTATATACCCTGTAAAATTACACCAGTATATCACGATTGCTAAGTTGCTTCCCAATACCGAATAGGCTTAAGTTAGGATGTCTTTTATCTCAATTCGTACCAACCTGGGCATTAAGATTCCTTCGTAAAAATACCATATTGCTACCTGTTATCTTGTCGATTCGTTTCTGTATTAATTTAAAAACTTTTTCCACAAGACAAGTTTTTCAAAGAAAAGTAAAGAACTCCATTAACCCAAGAATGAGCAAAAATAAAGTCAAATAATCTTCCATGCGTAAAACTAGCACAAATCCCTATCAATAAATAAAAGAAACTCAAAATCAACAGAAATTACAATAAATAGCCATGTAAAATTCAAAACGAGCAAAAATTAACATGAGCAGGGCTGATAACCCCTATGCCTTCTCAAGACGAGAACACAATTTGCGCTTTACTGAAAATAGAATACGCTTGAAATGTTTTCACCCTTCTAACTTTCATAATTGAAAAATTATCAAAACCTTAACGAAGAAATGTCAGTATATGTCAATTTTACTGACATTCCAAGGTCATTTGTTTGTTTGTTCAGTCAAGTTAAATTGTGCTCTGGCCTTGAGAAGGCATAGGGGTAATCAACCCTGTTCATGTTAATTTTTCTCGTTTTGAGCTTTACTCGGCAATTTATTGTAATTTCTGTTCGTTTTGAGTTTCATCTATTTATTGACAGTGATTTGTGGTAGTTTCACGCTTGGAACATCATTTGACTTAATTTTTTGCTCATTCTTGGCTTAATGAAGCTCTTTACATTTCTTTGACAAACTTGTCCTTTGGGAAAACTTTTTTAAATTAATCCCCTAAAATATCAAGTAATTTCTAAAGGTTCCCTTGTGAATCAGCAACCAAAACATTATCATCTACAAACAACATCGTGCAAATGGATAGAGTATCTAAATTCACAATCGGCGCCTCCTTCTTTTCCATTAACGCCAGTATAGAATTGATAAAGAGGGTGAATAATTTAGGAGACAATGTGCAGTCCTGTTTAACATCTTTATATCCTCTAAATACCCTTGAAACTTGCCTACCAACTCTCAAACCTTCTCTAGTAAACCTATACATTTGAACTAAACTAACACAAATGGGACAAACCTATCAAACCTAACAAACAAATGGGACAAATGGGATAAACCTATCAAACCTAACAAACAAATGGGATAAACCTATCTCCGAAAACTTTCCATAATAGAAACCTACAAACATTATCAAAAGCTCCTTTAATATCTATAAATGCCGTGTACAACCTTCCTTTTTTAGCACTAGTATATTTATTAACTAAAGCCTGCAGACTAAATATATGAGTCGTCCCAAAGCCTTTTCTAAAACTCACCCAAACCTTATCCAAAACATCCCTATTTTCAATCCACCTCCTTAGTCTGAAGTCTAACACCTTACAAAATAACTTCGGTAAACTATTCCCTAAATGACTTTCCCAATAATTATTATGATGAGACCAATTCCCCTTCTTAAATAATGGTATCATAACAGACAAACCCCACTCTTCAGGCCACTTACACGAACTTACTAAAGCTGAAAATAAACTAATCACAATCGCAGCAAAATCTGTTTTTCCCACTTCCAAATTTTCATCGGGATCCCATCTGTTCCCGGTGCAGATCCCCCCTTTATAGACTTCGGGACTTTACCAATCTCTTCATGTATAATTGGTGAGATAAATTTGTAATGCTCGTCTCTGAGTGCATAGCACGCCTGTTGGCTTAAACTCTGTGATAAATCCTCCAGTCCACCATCCTTTGTGTACGTTATTCAAGCCAGGTATGAATTCCCAGCATTGGCTCTGTAGTAGAAGGGTTAATATATAAGTTCCTGACTTTATCTTGTTCCATCTTCTTGCTTCGAAGTGTCTATTTGTTATTCCCCCTGCTTCTGTCGATATACCAGAAGAGCATATTCCTCGTTATTCTTTTTCAGCCTTCTTAGTGCTTCAAATATAATCAAATCAAATATATCAAGAATAATATCAAATATAATCAGGGGACTTCGTACAGAAGGAGTTGTCGTAGAAACTTCGAAAGAGGCTCATTTGATTGAAAATTACAAGTTCTAGTGCCCTTTTTAATAGGCAAGAGTGATTGGAGGACAACCAGCCCCTTCCTCGCAAGCCTATCATTCCTCAAAACAAACACGGTCAAATTTTAAGAGAGCTATTTTGTTCAGCATTTTCGAAAGCTCCAGTAATTATATCTTTGGGGATGTCAATCTCCCCACAGTCCCCAGGACAAGGGCTGAAGTTAAGCAATTCGTTCATTGTTTATATACAGTGGGCATGTTGCCTTTAGAGTTCAATCCAAAAAGACGGAGGGAATTCAGGTGAGGGTTTAAGAGAATGGTGAAGGAAGTTTTGAACTAAATCAAAACACATTATGTGTATAAGGATTAAACAAGAGCTAAGAACTCATATGGCACTTGCGACGAGGTCGCAAGAGCCAAAAGCTCATATAGTATTAGCTCTAGCAAAATTCTAACAATCAATGAATTCATTTAAAAGGAAAATCAGAGGCTTAATGCGGGTCGGGATTTAAAATAAGAGCTCTAAGACACCAGGTCCTTCTAAATATCAAAATTCATTAAGATTCGATCACCCACTCGTAAGTTAAAAATACTTCATTTTTTTCTAATTTTTCCTCTCCCTTCAGCCCCCCAGATGGTCGAATCGGTAAAAACGACTTTATCAAGTCAATTTGTGCAGCTCTCTGACACGCCTACCAATTTTCATTGTCCTAGCACGTCCAGAAGCACCGAACTTGCAAAAGCACTGACCCCCCTAACTCCCCTAAAGAGAGCGGATCCAGTCCGGTTACGTCAACATTTGCTTATTCTACCCACCAAGTTTCATCCCGATATCTCCACTCTAGTCGTTTTCCACGATTTGCGGTTTCCCTCTCCAACTCCCCCCAATGTAACCAGATCTGGTCGGGATTTCAAATAAGAGCTCTGAGACATGATTTTCTTCTAAATATCAAATTTCATTAATATCCGGTCACCAGTTCTTAAGTCAAAAATACCTCAAATTTTCTAATTTTTCCGAATTAACACCCCCCTCAACTCCCCCGAAGAGAGCGGATTCAGTCCGGTTATGTCAATCACGTATCTAGGACTTGTGCTTATTCTTCCTACCAAGTTTCATCCAGGTCTCTGCACTCTAAGCGTTTTCCAAGATTTCCCGTTTCCCACTCCAACTCTCCCAATATCACCAGATACGGTCAGGATTTAAAATAAGAGCTCTGAGACACGAGGTCCTTCTAAATATCGAATTTCATTAAGATCCAATCACCCATTCGTAAGTTACAAATACCTCATTTTTTTCATTTTTCCTCTCCCTCCAGCCCCCAGATGGTTGAATCGGGCAAACAACTGTTATCCAGTCAATTTGTGCAGGTCCCTGACACGCCTACCAATTTTCGTCGTCCTAGCACGTCCAGAAGCACCGAACTCGCCAAAGCACTGGAAATCCCCCCCCCCCAAAGAGAGCGGCTCCGTTCCAATTATGTCAATCACGTATCTAGAACTTGTGCTTATTCTTCCCATCAAGTTTCATCCCGATCTCTCCACTACAAGCGTTTTCCCGATTTCCGGTTTCCGAGATTTCTGTTTCCCTTCTCCAACCCCCTATATCCCCGGATCCGATTCGAATTGAAAATGGAGCATCTGAGACAAAAGATCTTTCTATATATCAAGTTTCATTAAGATCCGATCACCCATTCGTAAGATAAAGATACCTCAATTTTCATGTTTTCCAAAATTTCCGGTTTCCCCCTCCAACTCCCCCCACTGTCACCGGATCTGGTTGGGATTTATTATATAAGCATTGAAGTACAAGATCCTTCCAAATATTAGATTTAATTAAGATCTGATTACTCGTTCGCAAGTTACAAATACCTCATTTTTCTGATTTTTCCAAATTACCCCCCCCCCTCCAACTCCCCCAAAGATGGTGGATCCGGTCCAGTGATGTCAGTCACGTATCTTGGACTTGAGTTTATTTTTCCCACCAAGTTTCCTCCTGATCTCTCCACTCTAAGCGTTTTCCAAGAATTCCGGTCCCCCCTCAACTCCCCCCAATAACACTGGGTCCGGTCGGGATTTAAAATAAGACATCTGAGTTAGGAGGTCCTTCTAAATATGAAATTTCATTAAAATCCAATCACTCCTTCGTAAGTTAAAAATACCTCATTTTTCTATTTTTTCAGAATTAACCCTCCCCCCCCCAACTCCCCAAAAGAGAGTGGATCCGTTCCAGTTATGTCAATCACATATCTAGGATTTGTGCTTATTTTTCTCACCAAGTCCATCCCGATCCCTCAACTCTAAGCGTTTTCCAAGATTTTAGGTTTCACCCATCAACTCCCCCCAATGTAACCGGATCCGGTCGGGATTTAAAGTAGAAGCTCTGAGACACGATATCCTTCTAAATGTCAAATTTCATTAAGATCGGATCACCCGTTCGTAAGTTAAAAATACCTCATTTTTTCTAATTTTCCCGAATTAACCGTCCCCCACTCCCCCCCAGATGATCGAATCGGGGAATTTAATCTGGTCTGGTCCCAGATACGCCTGCCAAATTTCATCGTCCCAGTTTATCTGGAAGTACCTAAACTGGCAAAACCAGGACAGACAGACGACAGATTTTGCGATCGCAATATGCCACTTGGTAAATACCAAGTGCCATAAAAAGTACATAGCTAATGAATGAATGGGTATGTTAAATTGGAACTTTCCGGAAATGAAAAGAGAGATGATCAAAGAGGCAAAACTAATGCTAGTAGAGGTACTACTAATACTACCACATTACTCCATTTATAATATTGAGGTGAAATATGAACTAAATCAAAAGACGCTATGTGCACGTACATTGTCAATGGCTTCTCAAAACCAAAACATAATTTGCACTTTACTGAAATCAAAATACAATTTAAATGTTTTAACTTATTTAACTTTAATAAATAATTTTTTTAACTTTAAGGAATAAATATCAGTATCAAAACAGTTCGTGGTAACGAACTGTAATAAGGAGCGACCCGGCTCAATAGTAACCAAAACTCTAAAGAATTGAATTTTGATATCAATAGCTGCATCAAAAGAATCGCATTTTAATGCTGATTTTAAATATATAAGTTTCATCAAGTTTAGTCATACCCATCAAAAGTTACGAGCCTGAGAAAATTTGCCTTATTTAGGAAAATAGGGGGAAACACCCCCTAAAAGTCACAGGATCTTAACGAAAATGACACCATCAGATTCAGCGTATCAGAGAGCCCTACTGTAGAAGTTTCAAGCTCCTATCTACAAAAATGTGGAATTTTGTATTTTTTGCCAGAAGAAAAATCACGGGTGCGTGTTTATTTGTTTTTTTTTCCCATGGGTCATCGTATCGACCAAGTGGTCCTAGAATGTCGCAAGAGGGCTCATTCTAACGGAAATGAAAAGTTCTAGTGCCCTTTTTAAGTGACCAAAAAAATTGGAGGGCATCTAGGCCCCCTCCCACGCTCATTTTTTTCCCAAAGTCAAGGGATCAACATTTTGAGATAGCCATTTTGTTCAGCATAGTCGAAAACCATAATAACTATGTCTTTGGGGATGACTTACTCCCCCACAATCCCTGGGGGAGGGGCTGCAAGTTACAAACTTTGACCAGTGTTTACATATAGTAATGGTTATTGGGAAGTGTACAGACGTTTTCAAGGGGATTTTATTTTGTTTGGGGGTGGGTCTGAGGAGAGGAGGCTATGTTGGAGGATCTTTCCTTGGAGGAATCTGTCATGGGAGAAGAAAAATTCGATGAAAAGGGCGCAGGATTCTCTAGCATTACTATAAGAAAACAATGAAAAATAAACATGAAAACGTTTTTTCAAATGAAAGGAAGAAGTAGCATTGAAACTTAAAACGAACAGAGATTATTATGCATATGAGGGGTTCTAAAAATACTTTAGCATAAAGAGCGCAAATTTATATACGTTTAGCATAAATTTATGCTATAGTATTTTTAGTAATTTCAACTATTTATTCTACGTCCTTTCTGATTCAGGGGTCATTCTTAAAGAATTGGGAGAAAACTTACGATTTAGTGTAAAGAACGAGGTATTAACGAGGGTACAAACCCACTCATATACATAATACAAATTAAAGAATATAAAAGTTTGTTACGTAAGTTACTTCTTAAGTTACGTATATTTTTTACTAATAAAAAAATTCGTTAAAAATAAAATTTATGGTTGCCTTTTTATGTAACCGAAATTTTGCTTGGCAACTAGGCCTCCTTCCCCATCCCTTATTTCTCAAAATCGTGATCAAAACTAAGAGAAAGCCATTTAGCCAAAAGGAATTAATATGCAAATTTCGTTTTAATAATTTATGTGTGGAGAGCCAAAATCAAACATGCATTAATTCAAAAACGTTCAGAAATTACATAAAAAAAAAACTAGTTTTTTTAACTGAAAGTAAGGAGCGACATTAAAACTTAAAACGAACATAAATTACTTCGTATATGAAAGAGGCTGCTTCCTCATCAACGCCCCGCTCTTTACGCTAAAGTTTGACTCTTTCTCTCAATTCTTCTTTTTAAAACAGTAAAAAACTTTAGCGTAAAGAGCGGGGCGTTGATGAGGAAGCAGCCTCTTTCATATACGAAGTAATTTCTGTTCGTTTTAAGTTTTAATGTCGCTCCTTACTTTCAGTTAAAAAAACTAGTTTTTTTTATGTAATCAGCATATTAAACTGACAATCCACCGTCATTTGATTTATTTTTTTTCAATGGTTTTTCTGAAGCCGCCAAATTTTTTTCTTTGGTTCAATAATGACCACAAGAGTGTTGACACGTCATCTACAGACATCTCGAACTTGGTCAGCAAACGCAACAGTTTTACCGACTTGTGCAGTGATTTTAAGGTTGACACCACAGTTTTCCATTCAATTTAATGATATCTCAATCTCGGTCGGTAAATCAGCAGTTTTTAACGACTTGTTGTCATGACTTAACGAATGGTCCCAAAATTTCCATTCGGTTTAATGAAGAACATGAAAATCCTGACACGACGTGTACCGTGATCTCAATCTCGGTCGGTAAATGTAGCGGTTGTACAACTCGTGCAGTGATTTTACGGACGGCACCCCTATTTTCGATTCGGTTAAATAAAGAACATAAAATACTGATATGAGAAATTTTATGGGTGCAGAATTTCAAATAAACATACTAACGGTCATAATCATTTTGCAATTTTTTAGATTTTGTTTTTATTAAAGCAAAGTAGAGACTTTATTTTATGGTAAAATAAAGCAGTCGGCAGTTAGCAAGGCCATGTCCAGGGGAAAGGTATGGGTTCCAAAGAGCCCCTGAAATGTTCGTTTACTACTAATTACTAGAACTAACAACTCACTTCAACACCAAGCCCCCTGAGGCCAAAATAGTTACGCACGCTTCCCCTCCATCCCAATCTATTCAAAGTTTCCCTCTATACCCCCTCCCGTGAAGCTCCCATTTCCTTTAAATCTTTCTTTACGACATTATCTCACCCCAACCGCGGACAAACTACTTTCTGTTTAACCCTAGACGGTTGTCCGAAAAGGACGATCTTCGGCAATCTGTCATACTTCATCCACAGAACGTGCCCTAGCCATCTCAACCTTTCACTCATTATAGCCCTAGAAAGCAGCATCGAACCACACATTCGTACAGCCTACTGTTTGAAATACGGACAGTCAGCCGTTTACCCAGAACAATCCTCGACAGTAAGTATAAACAAATCGAATCTGAAATTTTCCCTTTTCCTTCATGCCTTTTTTTCATTTTATCTTGATGCATTTTCTTATGCCCTTCCATAGTTTAATAATTGTTTCTCAGGCAAATTCCATTTTGATCCCTAAGTGGGACCCCAAGAGGTTAAAACGGTCCTTAGTGGCCAAATGTTTATAAAAAAAAAAAAAAAAAAAAAAAAAAAAACCGACTAGTCAGAACAAACTGCCATTTGCAGCTGATTCAGGAGTAATAATCATTAGTTTCCTTAGTCTTATAGTAAAATATTAAAAAGAAAACAAATTTGCAGGAATTTTTGAAGAGCCCGAAACCCCTCAAAAATAACAACAGCAAAAATGACGTCATTATAGGGGTTTCTAGCTTTTTTTTTGAAAAATTTCCAATTTGTGTTCAAAATTACATTCTACTATTAAAACTAAGGAACATAAAAATTACCATTCCTGAATCAGCTACAAGTGGCAATTTCTCTCACTAGCCAGTTTTTTTTCGAAACATACTTTTAGACTGCTAACTGTTTAGAGCCTTTTTAGCCCTTTAAGGGCACAAAATGGAATTTGTCCCAGAAGTAATTGTTGTATTATGAGAGAGCAAACAAAGAGACATAGAGTGATATATTCAGTTTCATCCTAGCTAAATCATGTTGTAAACTCCAAATTGACTAGAATTAGTTCTAGGGCCGAGGGACTAGGAAGCCAAGACGAAAAAGTTTGTTCTTATGGGGGGGGGCTGTGTTTTCAACATTTTTTAGTCTAAAGTGTCGTGAAAATTTTCGTGTTTATTGTACAAAAAAGACAAAAATTAGATCTACGTTGCATGGGCAACGTGAGGTGTTGCGGCAACCTTTGCTCGGCTTCGCCGAGTAAAGTGTTGCGAGAGCAACACTTTGGTTTTGTTTCCTCGCTGCGACTAAACGCTGAAGTTGTTAATCTGTAAGGATGCTAAAATACATACTAGGTACACCAACTCGCAAAAGTTGCAAACTCCTCATTGCTAAAGATGATTGTAGCCTTACAGCCGATTATTACTTACAAGTCCCCTACATGTCTTACCACTGGAACCAAATTGGTCTTACCATCAAATACAACGGAAACAAAAAATAGGTACACCAACTAGTAAGAGTTGCGAACCCCTCATTGCCGAGGATGATTATGAGCTAACAGCCGACTGTTGCTTACAACTCCCCTATATGTCTCACAATTGGTATCGGCCTATTTTTGGTTTCAGTGTGTACCTTACTACTGAAGTTGTCAACCCCTTTAAACTTTCAAACTGGTATATCTCATGAAGGAATTTTTGTACAAAAAAATGGATGACATATACTTTGATCAGCTCATCAAAAGCTATCGACTGCCGTCGAAAAAAAAAAATCTATCTGTCTTAGTTCAAAAGTTGACTTTTTTGCCGTAGGCCAACTTTCTAACGTCATCACTTAGAAAGGAGCAAAGGATAAACTCTAAATTTCTTTAGCAATGAGAGAACTTTTAAAGTTTAAGAAGCACATCTGAAACCATCTCTCTACTGCAATCCCAAGTGCGAAAAACCGAATGATAAACTCAACTGAAATCACGAACAGAAATGGGTAGAAACAATAGATGGCAGCACTTTCGGACCCGTGGGAAAATACCGCTTTTTTGCTTCTCTAAATTTTTCTATTTATCACTCAAAGAAGATATATTGGCTGTGGGGCAGGTTAATTGTCGCATATATTTAACACTTATAGATTTTAGTCCATCTTCAATTTGAAACTGGTGCCTGCCTGCTTGCCTGCTAGAACGGAGCTTTCCACTCGAAAGCAGAAACATGGTTTGATGAAACGAAAGCTTGGCTGCATAACTTCAGATAGTCCTCTCTGACATAGGCTATACAACTCCTCTTCACTTCACACACTATAGGCTCTGGCTCAAGGACAAGCAAAAACCATCCTTTTTGGCCCCAGGCAAGAGTTCTACGAAGCTTTCCAAAATGTAAAGTCATATTCATCAATCCGGCCTAAGGTCCACACTTTCCATAAAAATCACAAAGGTTAGACTCTTAGCACTTTCTAGGATTAAGCTGAAATCGGGGTGCTAGGGAAAAAAAAACACGACAAAACCAAAGTGTTGCTCTCGCAACACAATTATAAAAGTACCGATTGTAATCGTAGATCATGTAAATACTAAAATTATCAATTTTATTTGGTTATACTTTCGCATCACGAGCTATCTTAGGGGGTTGAGGCTAGAGCCACTTAGGCCTTCTGGGTGTACGGTATTTGTAAAAATTTATTAATGTACTTATAATAACTGTTAAATTACAATGCTTATAATATACTTCATACTTTGCAATTGCTTTTATTGTTATTTTTTTTTCATCTAAAAAGGGATTTACACTCCTCCTATATAAATTAATAATTTCCTTGACCAAGCTGCCTTCCTTTTAATGCATAAATAATATACATAGATGTATAAGTAAAGGGTTGAACTGTTAATCAAGACAGCAATAAACAAACTAAGAGAATTCTGACAGTTTTCATTTCACGCCTGAATAGTAGTAGTTTTAGACAAGCACAAGGGCGAAGCCCACCCCCACCCAGTTTCTCTAACATCCAATATTAAATTCCAATTATTTTTTATTTTTGCACTCCTGTGGTATATCTTAAACCCTCGCCCTCCCCCTTCCCCGATTATGAGGCCTAAAACTACTACTGCATCTCGATACCTTTATTAACAAAAAAAGAACTAAAATAAAAATAAACGAACAAATGACTGTGGATTGTTATTTTAATATCATTTATTAAACAAAAAAAAAACTAGTTTTTTTTTAACTGAAAGTAAAAAGCGACATTAAAACTTAAAACGAACAGAAATTACTCCGTATATGAAATGGTTTGTCCCCTCCGCAATCCACAATCTCTCCGCAATGAGAAATTTCTGTTAGTTTTAAGTTTTAATGTCGCTCCTTACTTTCAGTTAAAAAAAACTAGTTTTTTTTGTTTAATTTCTGAACGTTTTTGAATTAATGCATGTTTGATTTTGGCTTTCCGCACATAAATTACTAAAATGAAATTTGCATATTAATTCTTTTTTTGGCTAAATGGCTGTCTCTTAGTTTTGATCAGACGATTTTGAGAAATAAGGTGTGGGGAAGGAGGCCTAGTTGCCCTCCAATTTTTCGGTTACTTAAAAAGGCAACTTGAACTTTTAATTTCTAACGAACGTTTTTATTAGTAAAAAATATACGTAACTTAAGAATTAACTTACGTAACCAACTTTTATATTCTTATATTTTATATGAGGGGGTTTGTCCCTCGTTAATACCTCGCTCTTTACACTAAATCTTAAGTTTTGTCCCAATTCTTTAAGAATGATCCCTGAATCAGAAAGGCCGTAGAATAAATAGTTGAAATTACTAAAAATACTTTAGCATAAAGAGCGAGGTATTTATCTCCTCCTAAATACCTCGCTCTTTATGCTAAACTATTTTTAGTACCCCTCATATGCGTAATTGAAAAAAACTTTTTCATGTTTATCCTTTCATTGTTTCTTATAGTAATGCTAGAAAGTCCCGCGCCCTTTTCATTGAATTTCTTTTCCCCCATGACACATTCCTCCAAGGAAAGATCCTCCCACATATCCCCTTCCCCTCAACCCCACCCCTAAACCAAAAAATCCCCCTGAAAACGTCTGTGGACTTCTCAATAACCATTACTGTATGTAAACACTGGTCAAAGTTTGTAACTTGGACCAGTTTTTGCAGTTTTTATTCTTTTTCTCTTGTGAATAAAGGTATCGCGACGCTGTAGCGCTTTTAGGCCTCATAATCTAGGTGGCGTGAGTGGGAGAGATATACCACAGGAGTGTAAAAATATAAAATAAAAACTTACAGTTTACAATTCAAAAAATTTGCAGTTACATAAATACAATTTTTTCGTTTTAGCTTCCTAGTCCCTCATCACTAGATCTAATTTTGGTAAATTTGAAGTTTATAAAATAATTTAGCTAGGATGAAAGTTAGTATATCACTCTATGTCTCTTTGTGTGGTCTTTCATGATACCATCATCGCTTATGAGGCAAATTCCATTTTGAGCCCTTAATGGGCTAAAAGGAGTCCAAATAGTCTGTAGTCACCAAAAGTTAAAAAAATGATTTTTCGGAGACAACTGGCTAGTCAGATAAATTTGCGATTTGTAGCTGATTCAGGAATGATTATTTATTATTTTCCTTAGTTTTAATAGTAAAATGTAATTTTGACCACAAATCTTCAGAAACTTTAAACAAGATTTCTTTAAAGAAACTGAAAAGAATTTCAGAATCTGTCCTGTATAAGAAAAAAAATTGCATAACGAATATACATAACGAAATTTTCCTTATGCCGTGCGGGATTGAACCTGAGACATTCCGGACTAAATGACTCGGCTACATCCACTGCGCCGGCACAAGGTATCTGATAGTTTCATTTTGAGACACCATGATGTATAGTAGTTATAAATATAGTTTAAGTATGTTTTTGCTCTTGTATTTAATACATTTATCAGGCCTCGTGTTTTCTTTTATCGCTTTTTTCGCCGCATTAACCCAGTAAAAAAAAGTGGGCGGAATCAGAAGCGAATATAAATTTGCAGTTTACAACAGGATGAAAGTGAATACATCACTAAATTTCTTTTCTTATGCTCTTCCATAGTTCAAGGAATTTCATATTAGATATTACAGAAACTGGGCAGAGGGGCTGCAACCCCTTGTTTATGTCTATAACCAGTAGTGTCCAGATGTGAAACCAAAATGGTCACATTTTTTTTTAGTTTGTTTTTCGTTGTTTTGGTTAAAAGTTTAACCCTTTATTTATATATCTATGTATTTTACTTATACATTGAAAAGAAGAAAGTCTGGTCAAAGAAATTGTTAACCTTTATATGGGGAATGTAAATCCCTGTGTAGATTAAATAGAAAATAAAACAAGTTTTTCAACTGCAAGTAAGGAGCAACATTAAAACGTAAAACGAATATGAAAGGGGTTGTCCCCTTCTCAAGGCCTCACTCTTTACGCTAAAGTTTGACTCTTTCTCACAACTCTACTTTTTAAAACACTAAAAAACTTTAGCATAAAGAGCGAGGCGTTGAGGAGGGGACAACCCCTTTCATATACGGAATAATCTCTGTTCGCATTAAGTTTTAATGTCGCTTCTTACTTGCAGTTATAAAACTTTTTTTTGGTCACTTAAAAAGGGCACTAGAACTTTTAATTTCCGTTAGAATGAGCCCTTTCACGACATTCTAGGACCACTGGGTCGATACGATCGCCCTGAAAAAAAAAACAAGCATCCGTGATCTGTCTTCTGAAAAAAAAATTCCACATTTTTGTAGATAGGAGTTTGAAACTTCTATATTAGGGTTTTCTGATACGCTGAATCTGATGGTGTGATTTTCGAAGATTCTTTGACTTTTAGGGGGTGTTTCCCCCTATTTTCTAAAATGAGGCAAATTTTCTCAGGCTCGTAACTTTCGATGAGTAAGACTAAACTTGATGAAACTTATATATTTAAAATCAGCATAAAATTACAATTCTTTTGATGTAACTATTGGTATCAAAATCCTATTTTTTAGAGTTTCGGTTACTATTGAGCCGGGTCGGTCTTTACTACAGTTCGTTACCACTGTTTGAAATGTATGTAAAATTTATCTAAGCCCCTGGCGAATACCTCGTGCTTTTGATAATATTAATTAAAAAAGACAAGTATTTTCAACTGAAAGTACGGAGCAAAATTAAAAGCCAAAAATGGACAGAATCATTCAATATATGAAGGGGTTACCCCTCTCCTCAATACCTTGCATTTTATGCTAAAGGTCTTAGCATGTTTATTCTAATAAAAAAGCCTATTCTAGTGAAAAGACCCTTGGTTTTCATGAGCCGTTATAAAAAAATCGGGACAAAGATTCAAACTTCAGCGTAAAGAGCAAGGTATTGACGAGAGGAGCCTCCCCGTCATATACGAAATAATTTCTGTTCGTTTTGAGTTTTAATGTTGCTCCTTACTTTCAGTTGAAAAAACTCTTTTTAATTTAATTTCTGATCATTTTTCAAATAATGCCGGCAAGTCTGGCTCATCCTCCATGGCAAATTCCCACCCATAACAAGAAACTTCTCCGTTGAAATTTCCTCCTATGTAAAATACACCCCTCCCTAAAATTCCCTCCGAATAATTCTAGTTTAGCTGTAAATTCCCCCTCGCCGTAAAATTTCTTGTGGGCTACACGATTTAGCCTGAAAAATTCTAGTTAGCATGCTTTCATTTGAAAAAGATTTTAATTTCTAATTCTGTTCCCGATCATTCCGGAAATCCCCCTTCAGAGGAAATCTTTTCTTGGAAATCCAAACACGCTGAAAGTAGCCTTTGGGTAATTCCACTAGAGCATCTCCACATGCACAATCGAGTTTCTAAAGAGAAAGCAAGAACCAACAAAAAGAATTTTATAGGAATTCTGCCAAATCCCCCAGTACAAAATCTCCCTTGGAAAACTCATCACCGGAAATATCCCTCCCCACGCAAAACTTCTATCTATGGAAATCCACCCCAAGCACAAATTCCCCCCCCCCCAAAAAAAAATTATGTATACTTCCCAATAGCAAATACTACGTCTAAACAATGAGCAAAATTTCATAACTTACAGGCCTCTCCCCACGGGCTGTGGGGGGTCATATTACCCCTAAAGGCATGGTTACTGAATCTTTATGCTATGCTGAACAAAATAGTTATCTAAAAATTTTTATCAGCCGGCATCGGGGGAAAAAGGGCGTTGGAGGGGTGCTAGTTGCCCTCTAAGTTTTTGGGTCACTTAAAATGGGCGCTAGAACTTTTAATTTCCATTCGAATGCATCCTCACCGATCATCTTGGACCATTATATTGATCCGAAAGACAAACAAACAAAATAACAAATAAACATGCATCCGTTATCTTTCTTCTGGCAAAAATATTAAATTTCACGTTTTTGTATATGAGAGCTTGAAACTTCAACATTAGGGTTCTCTGACAGACTGAATCTTATGGTGTGATTTTAGATTCCTTGACTTTTATGGGGTGTTTCCCTTTTTTTTCGAAAATTAGGCAAATATTTTCAGGCTCGTAACTTTTGAGGGTAACACTGAACTTTATGAATCTTATATATTTTGAATCAGCATAATCAGCTGATTCATTTGATGTATGTATTGATAACAAAATTCCTTTTTTTTTAGTTTCGGTTACTATTGAGCCGAATCGCTCCTTACTTACAGTTCGTTACCAAGTACTGTTTAAAAATCGGGAATTAGAATTCTATTATTAACAACTTCTCGACCTAAACAAGATTCGGAAATTAAATGAAATATATAAAAATAATTACAAAAACTAAGAGAACCAAGGTGATTTTCAGCCAGTTGAAAAAAAGAAACGAAAAAACAAACAAATTAAAAAAAACACACTGAAAAATACTAAGTCAGAAGAAATGAGAGACTATTCATAAATTAAGTTGGGCAAGAATTCTGTCCCTAGGGATTAACTTTGCCTGTCTACTAACCTGATTTTTGCTAGTACGGTCAAAGAGTCTTGGTTTTAAATGAGAGAACATTACTTGTCCTCTTTATATTAAATTATGGTAAATTGAATTTACAGAAATATCGCCAGCATCTTTATTTAAAGCGAGGTCTAATTTATATATTTTCAAAATTGAATTCCCTCCCTAGATGATTGCAGAAAACCACGAAGTGTGGAAATTTAAATTACCTCGCTTGAAAGAACTAAATAATCTGAATGTTCAAAACAACAGAGGGCTAACGCAGAGTCAATTTCGTTATTTTTACTTCTAAATTTCAAGGATTTACGAACATTAGAAAAGTATATAGTTCCTAGAATAATCATAAAAATACAAAATGAGTTGAATAAATAATTTTAACCAAACTGAGGAGGCTCATTATTTTTTTTTTGCAAAAACCTAAAAACTTTGCAAAATCATTGGTGCTCGCTTCGAAGTCAGTATCACAATTCGCAGCGAATGATGGAATTTAAATAACATAACGATACTTGCTTTGCTTTCAATGCATGCTTCACCTTATTAAGGTCCTACTTCAATGTCTTAAGATATTTAATAAAAAAAACAAGTATTTTTAACTGCAAGTAAGGAGCGATATTAAAACTTAAAACGAACAGAAATTAGTCCGTATATGAAAAGGGTTGTCCCCTCCTCAACGCCTGGCTCTTTACACTAAAGTTTGACTCTTTCTCACAACTCTACTTTTTAAAACAATAAAAACTTTAGCGTAAAGAGCGAAGTGTTGAGGAGGGGACAACCCCTTCCATATACAAAATAATTTATGTTCCTTTTAAGTTTTAATGTCGCTCCTTACTTGCAGTTAAAAAACTTGTTTTTTTTTAAATTAATTTCTGAGCGTTTTTGAATTAAAGCATGTTTTGAGTTGGCTCACCGCACATGAATAATTAAAACGAAATTTACATATTATTTTTTTTCGGCTAAATGGTTTTCACATAGTTTTGATCGGACGATTTTGATAAAAAAAAAGGGGGGAGGAGGCCTAGTTGTCCTCCAACTTTTGGTTACTGAAAAAGGCAACTAGAACTTTTATTTTTTTAGGAACGTTTTTATTAGTATTAAATATATGTAACTTATGAATTAACTTACGTAACGAACTTCTATATTTGTATATTTATATTACGTATATGAAGGGGTTCACCCCCTCGTCAATACCTCGCTCTTTACAATAAAGCTTGAATTTTGTCCAATTCTTTAAGAATAACCCCTGAATCACAAAGATCGTAGAATAAATAGTTGAAATTAATAAAAATACTTCAGCGTGAAGAGTGAGGTATTATGGAGGAGATGAACCACCTTATTTACGTAATAATTTCTGTTCTTTTTAGGTTTTAATGCTGCTCCTTACTTCCAGCTGAAAATGTCTTTTTATTTTTTTTCTCATTGTTTTTTTAAGTAATACTAGAAAATCCTACAGCTTCTTCATGGAAATTCTCTTCCCTCATGATAAATTCTTCCATGGAAAGATCCCCCACGAAACCCCCCTCAAAAAGAAAAAGTCCCCCTGAAAACGTCTCTACACTTTCCAATAACCCTTACTATATGTAAACAATAGTCAAAGTTTGTAACTTGCAGCCCCTCCCCCGGGGACTGTGGGGGAATTAATTTGTCCCGAAAGACATAATTATTAGGTTTTTCGACTATACTGAACAAAATGGCTATCTCAGAATTTTGATCCGGTGAATTTGGGACAAAAATGAGCGTGGGAGGGGGCCTAGGTGCCCTCCAATTTTTGCAGTGAACTTTTAATTTCCATTAGAATGAGCTCTCTCGCAACATTATAGTACCACTGGATCGATACGATCACCCCTGGAAAAAAAACGCATCCGTTATCTGTCTTCTGGCAAAAAATACAAAATTCTACATTTTTGTAGATAGGAGCTTGAAACTTCTACAGTAGGGTTCTCTGATACGCTGAATTTGATGGTGTGATTTTTGTTCAGATTTAATGACTTTTACGGGGTGTTTCCCCTATTTTTCTAAAATAAGGCAAATTTTCCCAGGCTCGTAACTTTTGATGGGTAAAACTAAACTTGATGGAACTTATATATTTAAATTCAGTATAAAAATGCTATTTTTTTTTATGTAACTGTTGGTATTAAAATTCTGTTTTTTAGAGTTTCGGTTACTATTGAGCCGGGTCACTCCTTACTACAGTTCGTTTACCAGGAACTGTTTGATATGTTCCTTCTAAAACAAGCGTTCAACTGTAACTTGCACCATAGGGACAAAATACTTAAATCGTTGCAATAACAAATCTCAGATCTATCTCTTCACCGAGCCAGAATTATGATACTACTTAGAGAAGGATCTAAGCTTGCTTTAAAAAAAAAGTCATTTTTTCAACGATTTTTAACCAACTTTTGACAAAATTTTAGCCAAAAAACCCTGCACACCATATTTCAAAATATAATCCGGTAGATATATAGAACTAATTCTCAGCTATGGAGTGAAAATAAAATTTTTGTTTCTCGTTGATGCATTAAAGCCCTGTAAGAGCAGAAAAATAACATAGAAAACTTTCACAAAAGAACATAAATTTTAAGCAAGGAACCAGCATTAAGTTCCTGAGTCAGGGTAAAAAGTATCTCAAATTTAAGAAATTTCAATGATTTGAAAACTAATAAATATTGTAGTATGACAGTTCAAAAAAAGGACTAAAAGACCCAATTTAGTTTCTTCAACCGGCTTAAAAAATACTAGGGAAAACTCTAGCAGTTATTCCCGTTGTTTAAACCAAAAAATTTATTATCATTATTTTCTAAGCCGACGTCAAACTAGTTCTTTAGATAACTGTAAAAAACAAGAATCTCTTTAGTAGATAGTAACTTTCTCATGGGAACCACCTCGAAGAGGCCACGAATGACATCCCCCCCCGGCCTCTTCAAGAAGATAAGAAGACATTTAAAAATACACTAAAAGCGGAAATGAGAAATAATGATAAAACACAACTCTTGGAGTCACTCGCTTGTGTATTTTCCAATATGTGCTATTGAACTTGAAAATATTCTCATTTATTATTAGTGGTCACTGCATTTGTCCCTACCCAGAAATATTACACTAGTATCTGCGTATGGGCTTTGGGAATCGATTGACACGGGGGGGGGGGGGTGTGCTGCGAGAAGCTATGGATGTAAAGTTGAGCTCGAATCTACAGTTTAACGATGTTGGAACAACATGTCAGATAATTTCTTATAGTTCACGTAAATACTTTTTAGACTTATTTGAGATCAATACATCTATTACAAAATAAGGACGTCTGAATTTCGAACAATTTTCTTTGAAACTTCTTAACCTCTACATAATTCAAAACGAAAAGTTTCTATTTCTTCACGGTATTTGATAATGGGGCATATTAAAGATCTACGCATCTCACGAAAGTATCAGGGTGTCTATTGATTTCTATAGATCTCTTATACTCGTTCCCGGTTTTCCGACTTCCTGTCAATTAAAAAAACATAGATCGCCGTTGGTTTGATTTGATAGCTTTAGAATTCTCGAAAACATCGGGCAGATCAAAAAAAAATAGAAGACTTGCGCAGTTGATCTTTAAGAAAAAGAAACATGGGGTCCATGTTCCATATGCAAGATTTCCGTTTCTTGTCCTTCAATTTTAATATTCGAGCGTGAAAATGGCAGTTTTGCAATTATTCGATAGCTGATATTCAGCTTTTTTCATTTATCAAACTACCTTTTTGAAATTTCCTTTGCTATTTTTTATTAAAAAATATGTTGGAGGCATAAAAAAAAAATGAATGAAGGAAAATTTTTCCTTTTTTGATCATTTTTTAAGAAAAGTCTAGGTGGTATCACAATTCTGGCTCATTCAATGGATGGAAGTGAAACTAATAAAACCAACAATATTAGTATCTTATCCTCTCAGCACAAACTACAAGCTACAACTGCATGTTTCACAGGTAGTATAAGCCTTAAGGAAGATTGTTTTGTACCATTATGGACATCTTAAGAATTCTTATGTTCTTATTATATTTTGTTCTTGTAAAATTTAGGTGTCCTCCCTAATATTTAGAGAATCTGACAAGAAAAGTACTGTATTATAAAGTAGTTAAACACTGTTTCATGTCCACAGAATACGTGCTCTCTGACGGCTGAATAACTAATATTTTTTTGTATAGCTCAAAATTAAAACAGTTCAAAATAGGGATGAAACCTTTTTATTGACAGTGAACAGATATAAAATTTAACTAGATATTTCGAACACATATACAGTGTTCATCATCAGCAGTAAAACTGCTGACTTTCGTCATGGAAAGGCAGTGTGGTCTTCGAAGTTATCTTAGCTCAAAATATTATGGTCAGTTTGGTAAGTAAACCCTGTTTAGTCCTAGGGCTAGTCCTGTTTAGTCCAAGGTCGAGTTGAAAATTTTGGAAAAAGTATATTTTAGGAAAAGGGGGGAATAAAGAGACTTCGAATTTTGTGTTTGGGGGAACAGGGCAAAAAGATTTATAAGTAAAATGTTTTGATTTATCTAACTAATAAGCATCCGTAACACCAAATCAATTACTAATTAAAAGGTGATAAATTTTATGCTCAATTTGGCAAGTAAACCCTGTTTATTCCTAGGGCTAGGTGATCGAGTTGAAACTTTTGGAAAAAGTATATTTTTAAAGAAGGGGGGAATGAAGAGACTTCAAATTTTGTGTTTGGGGGAACAGGACAAATTTTTTTCCAATTCTCACAGAAAAGTATTGATATAATTTTTATTATGCCTGTCATCTGACAGAGGCTCTTGGCTATTTATAGCATTGTTAGGGCAAACTACTTCTATACAAGCTGTACAATTTTATGAAAGTTCCACTTACCGAAAGCAAGGAGGACACATCGAAAGTTCCTCCATTTTGCAATGTCATCAAATCCTTCAGACCTTCCAATTCAACATCGAAGTTTTCTAAATGATTGTCCAAATCATTCCTGCTAGTAAAGCAAAAAAAAATTGATTAAAAAACAAAAATTCTAAATAATTCGCAAGATTTTTTGTACTTTTTATTTTTAAGTTACAGGATGAGATTGGTTTTTTAAACTTATTGAGCATATAGCAGATGTAAGAAAAGAAAAAATACGCAACACCACAGATAGCACAAATGCACACAGGTTGGATTAAGGGATTAGGTGGGTCCAAAGAAAGGGGGCGGGGTAGGTAGGGGGCAGATGCACAATAAAGGAAGGTTAGGGGCGGGGGGAGGGTTATTTTCTTACAGTGAGTCTACCTAATGGGATTTATTTGGTCCATATTTCTGCCCATGTTTGGTAACCCAGACAATCTTAACCCATCCGAAGATATAATCAACAGAACCCTATACTATTTTTGTTAGCGTTTTGTTTTACGAGAATTAAGACCGGAATAATTTGGTATAGATACGATTGGGAGGAACTGTAGAGTAAAGACTCTGGGGGAGGGCAGATTACCACATTGGCATAAGAAATGTTGGTGAGTTTATGCAGACCGGTATGAGACATAAAGTGAACTTCTGGAGTAACTAATAAAGACATTTTGTTTGTTTTTTTCGTAATGATGATTCAGATCTAGTTATGTCAGTGTTATTTTTTTTCTTCTCTGTCTTTTCTTTGGTGAACCAAGGCCCACGTGGTTTTTGTGTTGAAATATATTTATAAATTCACGAATTGTCTTGCACCACGCAACACAGTTTTTATGAGCACATTTTTTTGACAATCCCATCTACATCCTAGCGGAATAAAACTGAACTATCTACCAGGAATTACGCATGTACTATGCAGACGAAATGCACTTTCCAGGTCTATCTTTGCATGTCTGTTTCTACAAATTTAAAAATGAATCATGGGTTTTAAGAAAGACTTGAATATTTCCCAAGGTTTAGCAAGAAAAACAGTGATCATTAGCAAAAACTGAAATAACTTTACCTATCAAAAATACCAAGCGTAACAAGGACTTAACTTTTGTGGCATTATTGACGGTTAACAATAGATTTTTATAGTGCACGAATAATTCAACTGATCAATTTCAAATTTGACAGGTTGGTAATCAGGACCTAGTAGGGCACATCCAGTCAAAGAGCCATAATTTACGAACCCCTGCTCCAAATAATCATTATCCACTGGCAAAATTCGTAGAGACATAATCATATATTTACATATTTATAAACATATATTTATAGGAGGCAAAAAAACAAACATGAATTCTCACAAAAGAATTTTTTTTTTCATATCTCTACTTTAAAAGCAATAGTAAGTATAATATCAATGTAATGTACTACATACCGAAATGAAGCCACAGAATTTGGCTAAGCAGAGTAATTTTTTACAGACTTTTTCTCCTTCTCTAACAAAATTACATGTCAAGTTATACTGTATATAAAATTATAACCGAATTCTATTAAACTAATTATATATCAAATTATCTAACAAAAAACTACCGTAAAAAATCTTAAAAGCCCCGTCTTTGCTTTTCTATAAAATTCTGCTGTGCAATATCATTACTGCGACAGAAACTACTTCCTTTGGTTATTTGAGACACACCTCTTTCAAAATAGTAGAGAAAAGAATACCGTATCTTCGATCATAAGATAGTTTCATTCATAAGAATTTTTGAAATTTATTGTAAAACAGCAAATCGTGTGAAAATACCTTACTTGCCAAAATAAGTGGTATACGATCAAGCAGCTGCGGCCTATTTCAATGTCAAAAAGACGTAAAACGAAAGGGATTTTCATCATTACTAATGACCCAAAAAGAAGGCTAGAAAAAGATAGCCTCTTTACTCTTACCAAGGTTCTAACCTGTTCATAGGCAGTGAGTCCGAGGCAATAGCAACCGTTTTGTCGTCAATCTTTTGATGTTTTCCTGAAAATTTGCCTTGAAGAAGTGATACTGGCTCTTCTAAAGTAGGTATTATGAGTGACTCATCAATGAATGCCCCACTTTCTTCGTCATTCACGACATCAGTTGGTTTTGTCAATGTCTTTGGATTTACCGTCATCAGCTCCACAGAGGGGCTTCTGGGGTTACTCTCTGCCGATGAATGGGCTGATACTGGTCTTTCGCTTATTATTTCTACAGGGTCATCACCAATTTGATAGCTAAAATGTAATATTAGATATCAGACTCTAATTCGGGGGTATTTCGACGAAGTTTCAAGCACATTCACAAAGAGACAAAATTTCAAGTTTGTCTTCTATGAAAACTTACATTTCCCCTGGTAATTATAAACTTGAAGGATTGGGCTTGAGCCCTGATATTCACTTCAAAATTACCTTGCATACAAAATCAATTGAAAAAAAAAAAAAAAAAAAAAAAAACAAGAAAAGAAGATAAGAAAAAAAAGCTCAAAAGTAACCGAAACTCTAAAAAAGGGATTTTGATACCAATAGATACATCAAAAGAATCGGATTTTTATGTTGATTTTAGATATATAAGCCTCATCAAGCTTAGTCTTACCCATCAAAAGTTAAGAGCCTGAGAAAATTTGCCTTATTTTCGAAAAATAGAATCATAGAATCTTAATGAAATCACACCATCAGATCCAGTGCATCAGATAACCCTACTGTAAAAGTTTCAAGCTCCTGTCTGCAAAATGTGGAATTCTATATTTTTTGCCAAAAGAAAGATCAAGGATGCGTGTTTATTTTTATTTTGTTTATTTTATTTCCAGAGGTGATCGTATCGATCCAGTGGTCCTAGAATGTCACAAGAGGTCTCATTCGAGCGGAAATTAAAAATTGTAGTGCCCTTTTTAAGTGATATCAAAATTTTGGGGTAGCCATTTTGTTCAGCATAGCCGAAAAATCTAATAACTATGTCTTTGAGGACAGCTTAATCCCCCACAGTCACTGGGGGAAGGGCTGCAAGTTATGAACTTTAACCATTGTTTACATATTGCATTGGTTATTGGGTTAGTGTACAGAAGTTTTCAGGAGGGATTTTTCTGGTGGTGGGCGGGGGTGGATTTGTTTACGTGGGAAAATCTTTCCATGGAGGAGTTTTTCATCGGGGAAGATAATTTTCTTTGAAGGGGCACCGGATTTCCCAGCATTGTTAAAAAAAACGATCAGAAACTAAATAAAAAACAAGTTCCCCATCGTCAATACCTCACTATTTACGCTGAAGTTTTTTTTAGGACTTTCAAAAGAGCTATTTATTCTAATTAAACGGCCTTTGTGATTCAGTGGTTATTCTTAAAGAATTGGAAAAAAAATTCAATCTTTAACGTAAAGAGCGAGGTATTAACGAGAGGGCGAACCCCTTCATATATGTAACCATTTCTGTTCGTTTTAAGTTTTCATGTTGCTCCTTACTTTCAGTTGGAAAAACTTGTTTTTTTATTATTTAAGTTTCAAATAAAAAGCGACGTTCAGAATTAAAACGAGCAAAGGTTACACTGAACAGGAGTGATTGCTCCTCCTTCAACCTTTAACCCGTAGCACTGAAGCGGTTGCATGCGCTTTTTCATGTTCTCAACGAGAACACCAAAATGGGTTGTTTCCAGTAAAGCACAAAAGCCATTTGAGCGTTGCAAGTGAGGATTTAATTGGGGAAGTGAGCCCACCTCCAGTATAAGGTATTTGTTACTAATTTCAATACAGCAAAGTTTATACTTAAAGTAAATATGACTATGTGATATAAACAAAACATGCATTATTTTCCTACTTTGTGAGGTTTTTCAGACCCTTTTATAGCTTAGCAACCATTGCGCTATATAGTAGATCTGTGGGCCACTTGCTTTCAGAGGCCTAGCTTCTAAAGCTGCCAATGTTTAAACAAAGTTTCCAGTATTTGTGTTGCGAGAGCAACACTTTGGTTTTGTCCCGGTTTTTTTTTTTTTTTTTTTTTTTCTATGCCGCCGATCTCAGCTTATTCCTGGAAACTGGTAAGGGTCTAACCTGTGCGGTTTTTACGGAAAGTTTGGACCTCAGGCCGGATTGATGAATATGACATTACATTTTGGAAAGCTCCGTAGAACTCTTGCCTGGGGCCAAAAAGGATGGTTTTTGCTTGTCCTCGAGCCAGAGCCTATGGTGTGCGAAGTGAAGTGGAGTTATATAGCCTATGTCAGAGAGGAGTATCTGAAGTTGTGCAGCCAATCTTTCGTTTCATCAAACCATGTTTCTGCTTTCGAGTGGAAAGCTCCGTTCTAGCAGGCAAGCAGGCAGGCACCAGTTTCAAATTGAAGATGGACTAAAATCTATAAGTGTTAAATATATGCGGTAGTTCCCCGGCCCCACAGCCAATATATCTTCTTTGAGTGATAAATAGAAAAATTTACAGAAACAAAAAAGTGCGATTTTCCCACGGATCCGAAAGTGCTGCCATCTATTCTTTCTAGCCATTTCTGTTCGTGATTTCAGCTGACTTTACCATTCTTTTTTTTTCTACTTGGGATTGCAATAGAGAAATGGTATCAGATATACCTCTTAAACTTTAAAAGTTCTCTCATTGCTAAAGAAATTAGAGCTTATCCTTTGCTCCTTTCTAAGTGGTGGTGTTAGAAAGTTGGCCTCCGGCAAAAAAGTCAACTTTTGAACTAAGACAGATAGAATTTTTTTTTCAATGACAATCGATAGACCTTGATGAGCTGATCAAAGTATATGTCATCCATTTTTTGTTACAAAAATTCCTTCATGACATACACCAGTTTGAAAGTGTCAAGGGGTTGACAACTTCAGTGGTAAGGTACACACTTGAACCAAAAATAGGCCGATACCAATTGTGAGATATGTAGGGGACTTCCAAGCAACAGTCGATTATTAGCTTATAATCATCTTTGGCAATGAGGGGTTTGCAACTTTTGCTGATTGGTGTACCTATTATCTGTTTCTGGTGTAATTGATGATAAGAACAACTTGGTTCCCGATTGTAAGACATGTAGGGGAGTTGTAAGTAATAATCGGCTGTTAGGCTACAATGACTTCAGCGACAAGGGGTTTGCAACTTTTGCTAGTTGGTG
Organism: Artemia franciscana; assembly: GCF_032884065.1. Lineage (NCBI taxonomy): Eukaryota > Metazoa > Arthropoda > Branchiopoda > Anostraca > Artemiidae > Artemia > Artemia franciscana. The sequence continues at coordinate 21,692,277 of NC_088874.1, forward strand.
TACCCATTATTTGTTTCTGGTGAACTTGGATGTATATCACGGGAGAGGGAGTAAGAATCGGTTGCTAGAGGAGGTTCATCAGAGGCTAAAAATTTGTGCAAATTGGTGCACATCTATGGTATTTGATCCTGAAAAGTCACGAATAGCTTTATAATACCAACTAGATTATATAAGATAATGTTCCAAGTTTCCATCGGTCACGATGTCTACGATTGAAAAGGATAAAGTTCAACTGGCTGCAAACTCAATTTAGTCCCTTCTTCCGATATTCTTTTGCTGTTGTTTTTTCAACGCTGAAGAACTTGATCATGTGATTACTGATTGTGTTCTGCTTTGAATATGCCGTTTTGAATGCTTTGATAGTTTTGACAACTTCAGAATTTAACCGATAGCGAAGAAACAAAACCAAAGTGTTGCTCTCGCAACACTTTTATCGGCGAAGCCGGACAAAGGTTGCCGCAACACTTCACGTTGCCCAGGCAACGTAGGTCTAGTTTCCTTTTCAATTAGCCCTTTTTTTCAGTCAAGTTCTATTTGTCTCCATAAAATAACAATAACAAAAGCAATATCCCAAAGGGCTCAATGGCCCGTTATTTGGGAAACGACGTACAATAAACAAAGAATGACAAAACTAGGCATAAACATATTAAACAACATCTAAATATAAACATATAAGGAAAAGAAATCAACTCTTCAGCAGTCCCCACGAAACAGCGACCCTCACATCAACCGACAATAAAATACAAATATAGTTAAATATAGTTCGGAATGCCAAAATAAAAATATAGTTCCATGTTCCTCTATATAGCTGCCTGACACGTCAATTGAAACAACCCCCTTAAATGTTTTTACCCCCTCCAAGTTTCTAAAAGTAATTGATAGCATTTTTGGACGTTTCATTAAAAATTCCTTTTTTAGATAGATAGATAGATAGATAATTTTATTCACCCACTCGATACAAAACCACAAATGGCACGAATGGAGTACAAAGAAGAAAAGAAAAAAAAAACAAAAAAAAAAAAACAAACACTTAACTGCACAAACAAAAACAAACGTTACGATACACCGCCAATAAATAAAAACATTATTACAAAAACTCACTAAGGACGAATTGCAATTGCCAGACTACTAGGCCCAAGCGACCCCAAAAATTCAGAACGACGTTTCGTCACAGCAGCAATCGGATCTGTGATACCGAACCTTGCAGACATCTTGGAATTTTTAACCCACGGTGGGGTATTTAAAAGAAACTTTGCATATTTGTAAAAAAGTGATCGAAGGTTTCTTTTATCACTAACACTAAATATATGCCAAAACGGTGATAAAGCCAGAAAGTGTGGGATCACCAGTGCATTATATAGCCTAGCTCGAATTTGTCGATTATATTTCGCTTTAGTTGAAGATAGCGCCCCGTAAGCCTTACGTGCCTTTTCTGCGAAATTACTTATTTGGCGAGCACGTGTAGATGCCATGTTATGACCTATAGGCATTCCTAAGTACATTATGGAGTCAGACAGTGGAACCTCTTGAGCACCAAATTTGACAGCAAGATCTATACAATCTGCATTTCTCCTATTGAAAGCAACAATCTCGCTTTTACTTGCATTAAAAGATAGGCCTATCTCTCTATAAGCATCATCTAGAATCTGAAAATTTTCTTCAATACGAGACAAACATCTACTTAAATTAAAAATATCATCTGCGTAATTAAGTAATGTTACATCCAAACCTCGGAAAATGCAGCTCATTTGCACTAACTTTTGGGCTTCGAGAACACTATTATTATACAACCGGGGTGACGAAATTGCACCCTGCCTAATGCCCTTTCTAACCGGAATAGCATTTGGTAATACAATCGGCCCGTTAGGAGACGGGACTTTAACTTGGACTCGAAGCTTCTTATACATATCCCGAAAAGGCAAAATAACCGATCGGTCCACACCACGTTTATGAGCAGACACTAATAACTGGGGATGTATCCCAGAATCAAAAGCACGTCTAACATCGTGACTCGCTAGAATAAGGGATTCATTCAGTTCATCAGCTTCTATTAATATATTAGCAAGAATATAATGGACGTGCTCGCGACCAACACCTTTTTTAAATCCGAACTGATTATCGGGGGTAGAACATTGAAAAGCAATATGATCTATAACTAGCAATTCCATAAGCTTACATAAAACCGGCGAAACAGTTATAGGGCGGTAAGATACGCATTCAGACGGATTTTTCCCTTTTTTCAAAATAGGTGTAATTACTCCAGTACCAAAAACGACGGGAACGAGACCAGAATTAAAGATAATTTGGAATAGAAGCTCTAAATGACTCAGGAGACCAGCAGTACCATGTACAAGATGCAACCCACACAACTTGTCGACACCTTTCGATTGTTTCTTTTTTAATTTTGAAATTGCACGAATCAGATTAGGAACAGTTACTATGTAGCCAACACCAGAACTAGGCAATTCCATGAACTTATCAAGTTCGACTTCATATTTATCTTCAAGATCTTGTTCGGGTGGAGAGAACTCAGAAGTAAAGTGGGACACCCAATCTTGCTCAGAGATCACAGGTTCAACACTATTCTGATCACCATTACGTTTAAGAAATCTCCACACAGCATTTGGGTCATTACTTATCAATTGACTATGTTGATCGATCACTTCACATTTATGCTTAGACAAAATCTTGGCAAATCTGCGTTTGCTGAACAGCCGAACTTCATTTACAACACCTGATTTCGGACGACCACACTCGTTCCAGAGCCTAAGCCAAAATTTTGCACGACCACATGCTTCACTTAGAGCAGGGTTTTCGGACCACTTTGGAATTTCCGTTCCCACTCGGACTTTACGAATGGGGACCGCAGCGGCCTCGGCAGATAACAGTGCGTGAGATATTTCACTACAGTAGATGTTTAGTAGCAGCTGTTTCTCTTCATCTTGAATACATACACTCTGCTGTAGTAATTGGAACGGCACTTTAATCTTTGTGAGAATCTCATCCAATACGTAATGATAAGTAGCCAGGTCAATTTTACTCCAATTAGTTTTGATTTTCCACTTCTTTTCATTAGTTGGGGGGTTAGGAGAGGCAGGAATTACTCGAAAAGTGTTTATAATTGGAAAGTGATCAGACGCGCTTACGCTCAGATCTACGTGCGAATTGCCGCAAGCTGGAGATTGGATGGAACTTAACATGAAGTCGAGAGATGAAGTCGAGCCTGAGTTATGGATATAAGTAAAACACAGATCATTGTTAGCAAGACGAAGACCGTCACAGGAAGATAGGAGGATCTGTGCTCGAGCGTTAGACTCATCAGTCAAGTCACAGTTCACGTCACCAGCGACTATACATTCAAGGCCCTGGCTAGAACAGCTGCCCACCGAACTCGATAGCTTACTGCAGGCTTCACTAAATTTTTTTTCTGATTTACTGTCTCTGTAGTCTGTTGGCATGTACACAGAGTGGATAACAGTTTTGTGCACCTTAACAGCAACAAAAAAGTCTGAAGATTTATACAGAATGGGATTTAACCTGCTGCTAACAAGAATGGCGATTCCACCGGACGGCCTTCCCCTGCCCGATGACTTTGCAGGAGTAGCAAATACTTTGACGCCATCGTTTAGCTCAAGCAGACTAACGGCTTGATTCGAGAGGAAGTGTTCCTGCACACAGAGTACATCGTTATAACATAACAATCCTTCTAACAGTGGCATTTTATCAACCACTCCACCATTTAAGTTCCATGAAACAACCCGTATAGAATCACCGATCATTGTTTAGAAATTAGCTTCTGAGCTACTGGACATTGGAAGCTGTAGCACGGGTGTCGAGAAGAACCACACAGAGCGCATTTGGGGGCATTTTGGCATGGATTGTCCCGAGAGCTGGAATGATCTCCACCGCACTTTGAACATTTCGGGGGATCTACACAAGATTTTGCTGCATGTCCGTAGGACTGACAGTTGTAGCACTGCATCGGTAAGAATTTAAATTCTGTAATGGGTAGTCGCTCGTAACCAAAAATGGGCGGAGAGTTCATTGCGTTAAAGAGATGAGCTTTGCTTTCAAACTGTAATTTGAATGACCGAGTACTACCAATTTGTACGGCCTTAACACAGTTCGGTACAACTGAGCGCAGTTCGTCATCTGAAGTTTCAGTGGGAACGTGGCGGATTATTCCGAAGAAAGCGGGAGTTTTTACTTTAACACTTATAGTTGAGTCACTTTTACCCACTGCCTCAGCCAGGGACTCGGCAGCATTCTTGTTGTTCAAGACTACTCTCCATTCAGATTTCCTAGGTTTCAGCTCCACAATGTTCGAACTAGTATCACCACATACTCTGTCCAAATAGGATTTCCGAGCGCTAGGGTTCGAAAGATCTTTCGGGGGATTCTTCAAAACAACCGCATATGACAGTTTCGACATGATCGTGTTGGTTTCTGCCGCAGGCATAGCAGAGACAGAAGGAGAGGGATTAGAATCCACGTAACTATCGAACTTAGCACACAATTCGTTTACTTTCCGGGTTAGGGTAGCCGTCACTTCTCCCGGGATTATCGGAACTTCATCAGGTTCGAAAATCACAAACCGCGGCAACGAGATATTTTTATCTTCACAAACCCGAAATACTTTTAATATGTCCAGGATATCATCGGTGTTCTTCGATCGCGCAGTAACACGTGTGGTAATTCCTGCTAGGGGCCACAATAACTCCTTCGCCATTGCAATTGCTTCCTCTGAGAAAAACTCGACTGCTTTTTTCGCTATATCCTCCGAGCGATTACCAGCTTTTATCGCACGGAAAGCATAATTCAGTAACGCATTCCAAACCAATTTCTCATTACTCCCCATCGCAACAGCCACGTCACAATCCGTAATGCAAAATCAAAGTCCGAGGGGAGGAGCCAGTTCAATAAACTACGACGTAATACAGAGCTATTTAAGCTAATAAGCGAGGGAAGCGTAGTTTCTTGCTACCTGATCCCCGCAGTTTAAGGGAGTCACACTCCCGGCAGGTACAACGGCCCTTGCGACAAGAAACTCCCCTCTTCTGCTCGCTTATTAGTAAAATTTAATAATATGAACGCACTCTAGAATCCGCTATTAAGAATTATTATAGATGACGCTGTTTTGCTTCCAAGCAAAGAGCATAAATTAGTAACAATATTATAAGGCAACTCCAGTTAAATAAATCTATTCTTCAACACAAATTATATGAGAAGAATTGAAAACTATGCTTCCTTACTGTTCCTGGGATCACAGATTCCAAATCGAGCACAACCTTGGTTAAAGAATCAAACTATTTCCATATAAATTTAACATATTCAAACTTAGTAATTTATTTGCTTCATTGAAAAACAAATAAAAAAAGCGACAAAATTGCACCCCCAGGATCTTAAAAAATAAATCCTCCCCCTATTTTCGTGAACTGACGTCCCTGGAGCCTTCAAATTTCCCCCTGATCGATTTGCATTTTACTTCAGTCACATAAGAACTTACTTCTTTACCATATACAAAAAAAGGAGATTTGTCCAAATATGTGCTCAAACTTATAAAGAACAAATTCCAACTTTTGCTGATGGTCCAAAAATCAGAAAATCGGTTGCACTCTCAGCCTACTCACATCTAACCTCTCAAGCAAGGCAAACACTGATGTTTATCACGATTTGTATATAACAACCGACCTTGCTTTCCAGGGAATTCCAACGGATGTCTACTATTTTCCAAGCCACATGGATTTCGTTGGGTCTCGTTGGATAATCTCGACAAGCTGAAGAGATCACAAAATCTGCTATCACACAAAACTTTCCCAGTTGAAGATTTATCACTCACATATATATTTCTCATTTGTCAAAGTTTTCATTTAATATATCCTTTCTAGACAATGGCATATTACTTTAAAACCCAATCTCGTATTTACCACAGGGTCTGGGCCAATACAAACAGACCGAAGTTTTCCAGCCTTCTCAATCCCACGATTCAGGCCATCCTTTCATCTGCATTGGGATGACTGCCCAAACTCACCAATAATGCCGTTGATCCCTGACTCTTCGACCTACAGCCTTTAGTCGCGACAGCAAAAAGAAGCTCAGCCGAAACTGTGCAATTCCTACGAGACTCAAAAGGTATCCCTTTACTCCAAAGTCTAATGGAGTGAAACCTGTTCGAAATTGTTGAAATTGAAATATTACATTTGATAATTAATTGTCTACAAACAAATGCTATTGGTCTGATCATCTAACAAAGAAGTCCCATGAGTCCTGCTGATTGACATAGGAAAATCAGAGAATGAATAGGAGTTGAATGAGATGTTTAAAGCCAAAATCAAAGAAGAAGGGAAGATACAATACTTAAAATTAAGAATGAAACCGTGATAATTGTAGATTCTCTTTTAAAAATGTATAATTTGTTCTTAATCTTGCCCGAGAAACGATGGATTTTTCTTTGCAATACGCGAAAAAAGTCAGAGCTTAGTTTCAGTTGTGTGAAATTCTGATAGAAAAGAAATTTTAGAACATTCTTTGTTTCGTTTTTTACTTCTTTTTTTACCAGATACTCATTTCTTTAAAAGTTTCTGTCTGGTATGAAGTATTACTGAATATATTAGATGGATCAGTAGGCAATGAACTCTGTTTGAAGGAGTAGAAGAAAAATAAGGTACTATAGTTTGAGAACGTATTAAAAAAAAAATTATTTTTGTTGAATATTACCAGAAAATGTAGTATTAAATATAGCAGTTATTTCTTGTGAATAAATCTGGTTAAACAAATTGAAAAATTAGCAGTAGAAATTAAACATTTTCTTTGGCATAATCTCAGAATTTAGAGATATTCTTAAGGGATTTATGAGGGAAAACTAACCCAATGGTAATAGCATAATCTCCATTTGCAGCAGCCGAGTTCTCTTGTTCATCCGTCAATACAGGCTCAACTACACAATACGGCTCAAGAGTGACTTCATCTTGATCATCAGATTCAATTCTAATAGGTATTTGTGCAGGATTCTCAAGAGATTCAGCGCTAGACAGCTTAGACGCTTCTATAAGAAAAAGCCGTAATAAAATCTGTAATTCGTCATAACTTCTAAACAAAGGCTTAAAAGAAACAAAACAAAAAGAAGTAAAACATCAAAATGAAGAGTGAAATTTAAAACCTGAAAGAATATAAATTAGCGTGTGCAAGATATCAAAGTTAAAACAAATTTTCATTACCAAGAAAGAAATGAAACCACAAACAAGAGAAATTAAAATGAACAATTAAATCAAACTTAAATATTCTATATAACTTAAATATTCTATGTCCATTTTAATCGAAAACTTAATTTGAAAAACTGACTTTTATACACATTTTCTACAAATAGTTTTGAAATTAAATCTTCCTCTCCCTACATTCCGGGAAACGATTGGAACGGCTATTTAAGAGACGAGTTTCTTCTTCTAGGTCCTCGACACTAAGCTACAACTGGCAGTAAAGGATATTGGCTACATTGTCAATCATGCGCTTATGTATCAAGCTTAAGAAAAACAAAACAAAAAAACTAATGACTTCGAAGGTGTATTTGGCATCTATCTAACTTTGCCACCAAACACCTCCAGTATCTATCATTGCTATTCCAGATGATTTTCAATACCAATATAATAACTGAAAGCTTCGGTGTTGGATGGTACGCCCCATTCCAAAAAGATGAACCAGCTGACCAACGTTCCTCATCTTATCCGATCACTGTGTCATCTGCTTTTTTCGAGCTTTCAAAAAGCATTCAGAATGTGAACGTGTTCATAGCATTACTCCAAATTAGCTTGTTGATGCAGACAAGAGCGACAATGTTCTTGTCCTAGGAGCTCTGGGTGTCTACAAAGCCTTTTATTCTGCCATTCATGAGCATATTCTGCTTCAGGTCAACAAACAAACTAAGATAGAGGATAAAATAAGAGTATATCTGCGTGTATCTTACTGCATGTGTATAACAAGTAACACAAACTACTGGATAATGTCCTCACCAATGCTCTCCGGAAATGCTATCGCTAAATCACAAGGAGCACTAATAAACCATTATATCCTTTTTCGGGGATCAACTTATCGCTGCTAAACTTCAGTGATGATATTCTTCATGAATCACGCTCGATATCTATATTACAGTAGAACTACGTATCATTTGCAGAGGCCTATACGACTGGATATTTATTTAATGAATCTAGTTACCCAGTTGCCTCAGTGTAAACATAGGTGAGACCATGACTAAATCTGGCAAGTTATTCATGCACCTGGGTCTTCCTATTGCGCACCACGGTCAGGTGACCAGCTTTGGTTCACCACTTCCACTCACGTCCTTGGACATCATACAGATCACCCGTTGCCAAAGATTGCTTGCTTGGACATATAACTCCTCTACAACCTCTTATCTGCACGCTCTGGCTCTTTTGAAAAAGGATCTTTTAGTTTTGAGAAAGGATAAAGGATTTTTAGGGCTTCATCCCCCTTCTCCCTCCCTTCCACACACAGAACCCTTATAGGGGTGAAGACCCTATAGAAGTGTATTTTCCTTTATACAAATAGTGGCGAGGATTTATCATTTCGTTTGGAGATTTATCCTTGGATAAATTCCAAGCCAAAATAAAAGCCAAGTTTTCGCTTGGAGGAATACATATGAGATACTTCTATTTAAACTTTGGTTAGCAAATAGACTAAGTTATACATTTCCTAACGTCGAGCTATATTCTCGTTTGAAAACTGAAAAAAGCTAATTATTTACTTTTATTTCTTACATTCTGCAGCAGTGAAATTTTTAAAGCCAAAATTAATGACTGTTATATTTATCGAAAGATATTGCCAAAGAATATCCACTGGGGAAAATACAAGGCGTCAGCTTCACCTAGGAGGAAAAAAAAAAGGTCCAATATTTTGTAAAAATTTGTAGAAGATACGTCACTAATACGGAAAAGTGTGATTTCGGTACCCATTGAACCTATGTTCTCTCCTGAACTGAACAGTAAGATAGTAATAATAATAAAAAAAGAATCTTGCTTCATTACAGTCAAAAAATTTATTTTGATGGGATTTTCGAGACTACTTCCAGTTTAGTTGAATTTGTTTCATTTACTTAAAACAGCTTGACTGCTCGTGACAACCAATGTTGAAATGAGGCATTGTGTCATTTTTTGACGAGACTATGGACCTGAGTGGAAGAAAATTTCCAGAATCTCAAAGATCTCCCAAGGCTTCCTCGTAAGGTAGGAATATGTCTAATATCGATACGCAAACTCAACGTCCAAAATGAGATACAAAAACTAAGTCCTTTTTTTGGTAAATTAGTCTGCATTATAGTATCCATGGTGAACCTTTCTTCGCGTTTATAGTTGATCTTTCTCTTTACTTCTTTATTGGTTAGTTTAAACTAATTCACTGTTTTAGCTTTGTTGGACTTCTTCAATGTTACGATTCTTTATTTAAGTTTTGACATTTTTTGGTACTTATCTGTTTTGGCCACCACACTCAAGTTATTGGTCAGACAGAACCGGTTTCCTTCTGTATTTGTACTCGGTGATAATCAGCTTAGCATGAGAGAGACCCTACAATGTAGGTATATTTTAATATATATTTTAGTTGTTATTTTAGTTAGGCTAGAAACCATTTAATATTATGTATTCTGGGGGGGGGGCTGATTTCCATGATTATGTGCTGTAGTTTCTATAATTTTGTTACTAAAGAATTTTATTTTCATCATACTTAGGTATATTTCATTAGGATTAACCTAATTTAACTTCTTGAGCGTGGTGGATATAACAGATAAGTACCCATTTTTTTACTTTAATGTCTAGTGACTTGATTTTAATAATCGTGATTTTTAAATTCGCGATATCTTATTTGTGTTTTGTCAATCTTTATTAGCTTAACTTTTAATTTTTTTAAGCTTACTTTCCTTTGCCAAATTGCACATTCGGTCACTTTATGGCTTGTGAGCAGTTTCAGCAAACAAATTCTGCCCTATTATGATGCTCGACCTAAGATTGTGGAAATTTCTTTATTTCAAGTGTAGACCTCACCTTGTATCATATCATTCGTCAAATCGTGTATTATGGGTCCTTTGTCGTTGAATTTCCGCCTTTGCTTACTTCCAGATGGAGAAAAGAGATCATCTTTCTCTGATTCCTGTATAGCAAGTGGATACCTTCTTTTTGTTGATATGTCCTTCCTTTGGACCAGGGTAACGAGAAATTGTATCAACTGAAAGACGGTAAAATTTTCACTTAAAGTAACTAACTTTCTGGGTAAATTAAACAGAACAATGACAGAGTTAATAATAGCACACGTCCACAATGAAATATTGACTGAATAAATCTTTTTTCTTTTGGAGAAAAAAAAATGCAACTCTAACTACTTAAAGATCAAACTCACCATTGCAAATTTTTAATCTGAATCCAAATATATAACAATAATACTTCTATCAGCCAAGTCTTTTGGAAAATACTTTTTAAATCTCTTTTTCTGAGAATTCGGTGTTTTCTATATAGAAAGAAAATTTTAATTTGCTTCAAAAAACACAAAATGTAAATAGATTCTTTGGATTAATACATGCTTACTAAACATTACACTTTAGAGTTTTGGTTACTATTGCTCTTAGAATTTTGATTCAACTTTCGCCGTATTTTTTCTTTGTTCATCATATTTAAGTAAATACACAACACAATCTGCACAAACACCTGAAAACTGCACATCTGATTCAAGAAGGGGAAGGAGGCTGTCACCCACCTGTCCTGAATCAGTCACTGTTAACCCTCCCGAGAGATATAAAAGTCCATTGTCAGTCTCCTTCAAGCATTGCCATTTGGATTTGGGCATACCTTCGCTTCTACATTGCCAAGCTTATAAGAGAACAAAAAACAACCACATTTAATATCAGGTTTAACCCCCCAGTAGCAAGACAACTAACCGGCAAATAACGATCAAAAATAACTGATGTGACCCAGAGGTAAATTTATTCCGATGGAATTTTACAAGCATAAATGGAAAAAAACATTTAATCGGTAGTTGTGAAGCAACTACTGAACAATCATTGCATTTTGGTTTTAATTTGCTTTTCAGACTCGCTCCACCTCCAAAGAAACATCATAGCTTCTATACAGTAATCATAGAGTACCAAGATTACGGGTGGACTCTCCCTTTATCAAATACGTTGTTAGAGATAATTTGCCAGTTTTCAGCCAAATTTTCATTCTGAGTATTTCATGAACTATTTTGTGGTTTTCCTCAATCAAAACATATATATGGTAATTAAATTGTGAAACGGCAAATCCATTAGCCTTCAGTACTGTCAAATGAATATTTACAGTGTAGTTTACCATAGCGTTCCTAGAGTCATCCTGACTTCACTTCAAATTGTTTAATGATTGGACTTTTTTCGAATCTTGGATGCAGAGGACTCCACAGTTAGGATTGTACATGAGTCATGGTTAACAAGAAATTGCTACAGCATCAACTCTGATATCATAAACATTGCTGAATAAATGGGAAATATAACGGTATCTTCGAGGAGTAAAATCCCAGTAGTCCCCTTCTTGCTAGCATGCCTGAAGCTCACATGATTAGTGGGCCTTAAGCTGCAATCTTTACTAACCTAAATGACAGAACGGCTATGATCTCAGTATCCACTGATGGTGATATTGAGTTTTAAGCTGGTTCACATCCGGACAAATTGTTTGGAAGTGCAAATTCAAATCATGGTCTACATATGTCTGACAGTAATTACTTGTTAATTTCTAAGGTCTCGAAAAATACAAAACTGTTAGCTAACTGAAATAGTTGAATATTGTGCGATTATTTTGTCGCACAGATTCGATGTAATGATTCGTGCTCTATTCTGTAAATCTATACATCTCCGGTGCATGCTCTACCATTCACATACTCTCAAAAAGACGCATTTTAAATTCTACGCCGCTACGGTTTAGTTTTTTGTTTTATTGCACTAATTGTGTTGCTAGAGCAACACTTTGGTTTTGTCCCGTTTTTTTTTTTTTTTTTATGCCACCAATGTCGGCTTATTCCTGGAAACTGGTAAGGGTCTAACCTGTGCGGTTTTTACGGAAAGTGTGGACCTCAGGCCGGATTGATAAATATGGCATTACATTTTGGAAAGCTCCGCAGAACTCTTGCCTGGGGCCAAAAAGGATGGTTTTTGCTTGTCCACGAGCCAGAGCCTAAGGTGTGCGAAGTGAAGTGGAGTTATGTAGCCTGTGTCAGAGAGGAGTATCTGAAGTTGTGCAGCCAAGCTTTCGTTTCATCAAAGCATGTTTCTGCTTTCGAGTGGAAAGCTCCGTTCTAGCAGGCAAGCAGGCAGGCACCACTTTCAAATTGAAGATGGACTAAAATCTATAAGTGTTAAATATATGTGGCAGTTACCCGGCCCCACAGCCAATATATCTTCTTTGAGTGATAAATAGAAAAATTTACAGAAGCAAAAAAGCGGCATTTTCCCACGGGTCCGAAAGTGCTGCCGTGATTTTCCCTGGGTTTATCATTTGTTTTTTTCGGACTTGGGATTGAGGTAGAGAAATGTTATCACATGTACCTCTTAAACATTAAAAGTTCTGTCATTGCTAAAGAAATTGGAGCTTATCCTTTGCTCCTTCCTAAGTGGTGACGTTAGAAAGTTGGCCTAAGGCAAGAAAATCAACTTTTGAACTAAGACAAATAGATTTTTTTTCGGCGGCAATCGATAGCTCTTGATGAGCTGATCAAAGTATATGTCATCCATTTTTTGATACAAAAATTCCTTCATGAGATATACTAGTTTGAAAGTTTCAAGGGGTTGACAACTTCAGAAGTAGGGTACACACTGAAACCAAAAATAAGCCGATACCAATTGTGAGACATGTAGGGGACTTGTAAGGAAAGGTCAGCTGTTAGCTCATAATCATCTTCGGCAGTGAGTGGTTTGCAAATTTTGCTATTTGGTGTACCCATTAGTTGTTTCCAGTATATTTGATGATAAGACCGAGTTGGTTCCAGTGGTAAGACATGTAGGGGACTTGTAAGTAATAATCGTCTGTTAGGCTACAATCATCTTTAGTGAAGAGGGGTTTGTAACTTTTGCTAGTTGGTGTAGCCTACCCATACTCACTGTAACCTAGAATTAAGTGTTTACGCAACGGGTACAAACGATAACGTAAAACAACGAGGCAGTTTCGTAATAATTAATAGAGTGTCATCTATGGTATTTTGATCCCGAAAAGTTACGGATAGCTTTATAATACCAACTAGATTATATAAGATATTGTTCCAAGTCTTGATCCGTCACGATTTCTACGATTGAAAAGGATAAAGTTCAACTGGCTGCAAAGTCAATTTAGTCCCTTCTTTCGATATTCTTTTGTTATTGTTGTTGTTTCAACGCTGAGGAATAGCCTTTGATCATGTGATGACTGATCGCGTTCTTCTTTGAACATAATGTTTTAAAAGCTTCGATAGGCTGACAACTTCAGCGTTTAACCGATAGCAAAGAAACAAAACCAAAGTGTTGCTCTCGCAACACTTTATTCGGCGAAGCCGGACAAAGGTTGCCGCAACACTTCACGTTGCTCAGGCAACGTAGGTCTAGTTTGTAAATTGACCTAAAGTTAATTTCCTATTCGAAGACATAACTTCTGAAACAAAACTCACCTTGTTTACAATTTGCTGCTGCTTGAAATGTTTCTGCCTAAGAGATGCCACTTCTCTCCAGAGAACTTCATTTTCTCTTTTCATGCCAGCTAGACGCTTATCTACTGAATCCTGTTTCCCCTTTAAAATTCTTACATCCGTTAACACCTTTTGTGCAAAATCTGGACGAACTTTATCGAAATCCTCAGATTGTCTTGTACCAGATGGCAGCTAAAAATATAAAATCCATCTAATTTTTAGTCTATCTTTAATTTTTCTTATACTTTAAATTAAGAAACTTCAATTAATATACTTTAGTTTTCTTTAATAGTTTTGTTTATTGAATGAACAAAATGAGTAACGTAAGCTGAATGAGTCAAATTACAAATTCTAAACATTTATCTACATTTTTTGCAGAAATCTTATTTTGGTTCTCCTCTTCTATTTTTTTATCCTGATAAGGCAAAACTTGAATTTTCAGTATGCCCATCTTCCTTTAAAATTCCGGATTAATTTTGCTAGCTGAAGCACAGTCCAAGCGACGTCAATGCATAGAAACCTGAAAACCAGGTTTCTAAAAACCTGAAAAACAGCGTAGGCAATTTGGTTTTTAGACCTTGGCAATTTGATTAGACCTTAAAGATCTAATCATTTGTCGAACTTTTACAAAAAGTTCACTTATTTCTTAAAAGTAAGGAGTCTCTCCTCTTCCCCTCAAATATCACTATCAACTTACTTATATACTCAGATGTACTGTCAACCAAGCCTTCGGATTTTTTCGGAAATTGTCAATCCTCGTACAATTCGAGTACCCGACTGAATGACCGTATTTCAAACAGTAGGCTGTACAAAAAGTGTGGTTCAATCCCGCTTTCCAGGGCTATAATGACAGAAAGGTTGAGATGGCTTGGGTACGTTCTGCGGAATAAGGATAGCAGATTGCCAAAGATTGTCCTTTTCGGCCAACCGTCTTGATCTAAACGGAAAACATGTCGTCCTCGGTTGGAGTGGGAGAATATCGTAAAGAAAGATTAAGGAAATGGGAATTTCCTGGGAGGGTGCGAGAAAAAAAAAGCAAGCCTGTTCACTAATTTCTGTGACCATAGTTTTTGAAGCCCAGTGATTAAAATCACTCCATTAAATATTAAACATCATATAATACACCATATATTAAACAGATCATATATTCAGCAGATAAGAATAATCATTAGTTTAAAAAAAAAAGGAAAATTTACCCTTTCTTCTTCTCTGATATGATCTTTGATTCCTGGCTTTAAAACACCTTCTTGTTTTGATAATAGGCAGCGCAATAGTGCTGCCTAAGTAAATAGCGATGTGGATACAACACATTATTTTTTGGGGGAGGGGGGACCAGAGAACTTCGTATAGAAGGAGTTGTCGTAGAAACTTTGAAAATGGCTCATTTGATTGGAAATTTCAAGTTCTAGTGTCCTTTTTAAGTCAAAAGTGACTGGAGGGAAATCCGTTCCCACCACACTCATCATTCCCCCAAATAAACAGAATCAAAATTTTAAGATAGCCATTTTGTTTAGCGTAGTTGAAAGGTTCCGTAGTTATGTCTTTTACGATGAGAATCCCCCACAACCCTCAGGGCAAGGGCTATAAGTTTTGTCCCAGGGGTACATAAGGTTCTTATAGAATGGGTTTTCGTATAAACTTCGGAGGGGGGATCATTAGATTAAAAATCAGAAGTTATAGTGCCCATTTAATAGTCAAAAATGATCGGAGGGCAACCAGCCCCTCTTCCTCCATGCCCATCATTTCCCCAAACACATCTAATCAAAATTCTGAGATAGCCATTTTGTTAAGTATGAAAGATTCACTAAGTATATCTTTCAGGATGACCCCCCCCCCTCATCACCCTCGGGGCAAGGGCTATAAGCTAAAGTAGTTTCCCACTATTAACATTTAAGGTTTTTCTAAAAGGGTGGTCGTATATCGAATAAACTTCGGATGCGGTACACTCAATTGGAAATCAGAAGCCCTAGTGAACTTTTTAAAAGTCAAAAAAGATATTTCATATACGGAATAATTTTTATTCGGTTTCAGCTTTAATGTCGCTTAAAAACTTGTTTTTTTATTATTTAATGTATAGTCGTTTTTCAAATAATAAAAAATGCATATAACTGTTTGATAAACTTTTTTAAAACTGTTTGATAATAATTAATTAGTTTATGTTAAAATTCAATGTCATAATCATAGCGCTTAATTTCACATGCCAATTGCCAGTTGTTTACACATATGGTTTCTTTTTTAGGAAAGAGGGCATCCTTGATCCGAGATATCCATACAAACCTAGGGTGTTAAAGTGAAACTTTTAGAAAATGTTGAATGGGATATTTAACAAAACCAAAGCATACTATGTGCATTCCGGTTTTCAGAAGGGTGTATCAGCAACATTTCAGGAACCGCTGACGGTATTAAGTTGAAATTTTCAGGACATATTGAGAGAGATGCTAAAAAGTGATTAGAGGGCGACCAGACTATCTCACTCGTCCTTTCCCCCCTCAACAATTATCAAAATTTTGAGATAGCTTTTTTTCAGAATAGTCAAAACGTACAATTACTATGCCTCTGGGACTACATGACCCCCCACAGCCTACAGGATAAGGGTTATTATTTATATGATAGGTCTATTGTTTACATGTAGGATTTATCATTGGATATTCCAAATTTGTGATCCTGGGTGGATTCGGAGAGGCCAAAGGTATTAATGTAAGAGCTAGATTCTCAATCAGATACCAGATACCTCATATTGCAAATAAACTTAGTAGAAATGTCCCGAAGTTTCTTAAGTCGATTTTCTTTGAAAAAACATATTTCAAAATAATTCTTTGCCTGGATGTCGGGATTGATTAATAATAGATTTTAGTATGTATTTTGCTGTGGTGTTCTTGCGCTGGGGTGGCCTCCTCTATGATCTCCTACCTTGTATGTTTTTTTTTTCTCTCGTATGTTTTTTTTGTCTTAGTTTTTTCTCTCTCCTTTAAAAATTATTAGTATGACGAGACGTTGTGTTTTTTTTATGCATTTGTGCTGCCCCAGCCTTACGAGCTCTGCTCTCTGTTGGGGCATAATATTGTTTCTGTAAATTTTTAATTTGAATTAATAAATATTGATTGAAATATTGATTGAAGAGTTCAAAGAATGTTAAAGTAAATCAAAAGAAAATATGTGTATCCACAGTATGTTCCTAATTATTTTCTCCCAGAATTTCACCATTCTAACCAATAAAACATTCCTTAAAGTGAAAAGCCCCAAATCTCCTTTCAGTACCACTGAACTAAATGAATGCTTCAAGTCTAAAATTCTCTTAAATAACTTAGCTGAACGACTTTAGCATAGCTACAAATCTCAGAACCTCAATGTAGACTAGGAGGTACTTTTATCAGGAAAACTCTTTTCTGGATCCTCATGTCAGCTAGCTGACCTAAATTACTTCCCAAAAGCATATTTATTGGGCCATTACCCCTTAAATTACAATCTTCTACATGCCTAGACATCCCCCTTAATGTAGTAAATTTAACACCCAAATAAACAAATTCTTCTTTAACCTCTAATACCGTTCCTCCAAAATTAAAATCAACCTCGGAATCAATATCCCCTTTGTTCCTAAATACTAATACTACTGACTAATTGGTGTTAAACTCTAAATACTTCTTTTCTAAATAGTTTTTATTATTGCTAATTGCTTCTGAAGATTTTCTCTACTATCCGCCACTAGAGCTACGTCATCCGCGAATAACATACATGATAGCCTAAACCAATCAAGAGATACATAAGGGGCTCCAATAATTTTCATAAAACTATCTAAATCATTAACAAACAAGGAGAAAAACTAATGAGATAAAGTAAACCCTTGTTTTACACCCACATGAGACGTGACCAGCCTAGGAATGTTTCCCATAACCTTCACAACAACTTTCACTCTCTGATACA
Organism: Artemia franciscana; assembly: GCF_032884065.1. Classification (NCBI taxonomy): domain Eukaryota; kingdom Metazoa; phylum Arthropoda; class Branchiopoda; order Anostraca; family Artemiidae; genus Artemia; species Artemia franciscana. The sequence continues at coordinate 21,709,878 of NC_088874.1, forward strand.
TATCTTCTATTATTACTACAAAACAAGAAGGCAAGCCTATTTCTAACAGACTTTCAACTAACAAACTCCTATATACCAAGTCAAAAGCACTTTTCAGGTTCAAAAAGGTTACGAATAGCCAACTATTTTTCCCTGAAAAATATTTCTTTCTCAGTATATCCGAAGTAAAAACATGATCAGCAGTGCTGAATGTCGGTCTGAATCCTGCTTGCATCAGGCCAAGTATACCCTCCTTATCTAACCAATCTCTTAGCCTAAATTCCAAAATCTTAAAAACAAATTAGACCTAAAATTTTCATGTAACTCCCTGTTACCTTTCTTAAAAAGAGGCACTGCTACCGAAGTGTCCCATGAGCGACGCCACAATTTTTCTCTACTACAAACGGGAGAATTGCGGCCAACATGGGCATGAAAGATGTCCTTCCTAATTTCAGGGTCTTGTTAGATATACTATCTGTTCCTGGACACGAATTACCATTCAGCATTTTCAACTGATCTCAAATTTCTTGTTGAGATACAGGCCTAATAAATCGTAATCATTCTATCTTAAAGGATATGTTACCGTCCCTAAACCTAACTCTCTATCCTCTGAACCACTCGACTCATTCGCCTGACATATTCTGACTCCCTATTTTCAAAATAATCTCGTCGAGTCTCAACTGGCGGGAAACATCCTCTTATTCCAGGGTCCTGAATTGAACATTTAACTACCGACCAAAACTCACAAGGGTTATTCACACCATAAGCTCTCTTAATTTCTTCATTAATCTTCATTTACCCCTCTATTTTTTTAACTCTTTTAACCCTAATAGAATCTGACCTTAATTTCCTATATTCAGCTAGCCTGCGCAAATTCGTTTCCTGGCCCAAAGGATTTGTTGTTTTAAGTCATTAAAATGCGAACTTTAAAACTAAAAATGTTTTTTTTTTAACTCTTTAAAATAGCCCCAGCATCCTTACTTCAACGAAGTTCAGCCAAAACTGATAAATAAACTATTAGATGACATAGACAAAGCACTAAATGGTAAAGATGAATTCTATAATTGTTTAGTTCATTCAGGTTTTTTTGCAAAGTGTTAATATTTGTGATTTGGTAAAATTTATCATATTTAGTTTACCTATTGTTGCTAAAAAGAGGAATATATTAACAGGATAAGCTTGTTTTGGTGTTACTTGGTTGTTCTACATTTGCTGTTTTTTTTTTTTTCATAGGCATGTATTTTGGGGGTGATACCTGACACGGGGATGCCATGGATATTCTGTGATTCTGTGGTAGGCACAACACTTGACTGGGTAGAGAATTTAAAGTGCCGAAACCCTATAGGCAAGTGTATTCTCCTGATGTGCCCTTGTGTTGGGTTGTTTCCTCTGAATTATTTGTCTTTATTATTTTTATTCTTTGGTAAATGACGACTTATATTTATTGACGACATGACTGCCTGTCCATGAATTATTCTTTATGGTTGATTGTGTATGGCTATACTGTTTGACCTGTGTGATTGTATGGATGAGTAGGGTTAAGGCTTAATTCAAGTGCTGGTCTATATTAATCACTAATTTAGAAAAACAGTCTTCCTTTTCTCCTTCTGTCTCTTTTTTTTTTTTTTTTTTGTGTTTGTGCTGTTTCATTGGTGATTTCTCTTTTCATAATATATATATATATATATATATATATATATATATATATATATATACACTAGATTTTTTTATTGGATTATGAAAAAATATAATTAAGAGAAACCTGCTAACAACAGATTAATGAGCATGCAGATGAGCCAATATAGAATTAATGCTAAAATCAATAATGGCAAGCGTCTGAATTCCCAATTGCTTCCTTCCTTTTCTTCCATACACCACCCCGTGTCAACAAAAGTATTATCCATTCCTCATCCCTAGAGTATTGTTACAAGGTATGACACTTCGTTATGACATTCTCGGGACAGACCCGTTGTAAATGAGCAGTTTAGTTCCTAATTGATTTCGCCTAGGGAGCCTAAGGTTCCTTACCTGGGGTTGCTCAGGGATACCAAATTTGAAAATTTATCGAACAGCCGTCAGAACCTCTGCTAAAACGTCAGATTAACTCCTTTCGAACTACATTATTCATCAAAATACGTTACATTTAAAAATAAAAGGAAATAAGTATTGTTCTATTTGAACTTATTTACTTGCTTATTTATATTTGAAAAGTTCAGCAATTAAAAGCTTGTAATTTTCTCAATAGATAACAGTGAGGAACAAAACTTTTTTTCTGCTCAAGACCAAAATTTTTTGGTTCGAATAGAATCACATAATATCCGAAAACACAATCGGAACCTTTCAATCAGCTGTATTTTATGTACAAAGATTTTTTTGGACAAATTAGGGAAATCCATCTCTTTAAAAGAAGAAAATTCAATTGTTAAAAAATGTTATAATTTAACTTTTATATTAAATTGAAATCTAAAGCAAAATTTGTGTTTAACAGCAACAATTTTAGCACTACAAACTTTTGCATTAGTGAAGAAAAAACACAAAAAAACTGGACAGTGAGGCAAAAAAATGGAACTTTCAATTTAGTAGAAGTATTCGTATTACAAAAATCAGTAATAAGAATGGTAATGTGTATATTCTATGTTCATTTCCTAATTCACAGTACAAAATAATATTTATAGGGCCCTACATTTTAGGTCTTGAGCCACAAACTATGGTTACCAATGCCATAAACTATTTTTTGTGCTGAACTTGTGAAGAAGACGAAATAGACATTACCTTTCGTTTAATATTTTCTAGAAGATACTCGTGACCTCTTAGGAAATAATTATGTTGAAATTCCATCTCATCCTTGTCCACACGAAGGCTTCCTTGCTCAACCGATGATACCTTCCGAAACCCATCTGCAATACAATAAATGATCCAATGATACGGTCTTCACAATCGTCGAAATATATAGGATATTTTTCAGCTAAACACAAAAATATCTCTTTTACAAAAGACATCAACTTATGACTAATTTTAATAAGAAAAATCTCCGACTTCAAATTATCCATGACTTCTGTCATCCTGATTGGCCAATACGGTCTTCAGAATTTTCATAACATATTAAAGTATTGTCACTGTATCATTTTGACAAGAGCTGTCTCCAAATTATTCGAAATTCTTGTCATCATGATGTCACCTGTCATCATGGCCAGTATGCTCTTCAAAATAGTCGAAACAAATAAAATATCTTTCAGTTTACAAAATATACAAATATCAATATTCAACTCAGTCAATAGATAAACTTTTTGTTCTTTCTAGGGGCCAACGGGGGTCAGATTCTTAGTCTTTACTCAGAGATTCTGATGACGTTGTGATTTCTTGTTAAGAGAATTATCAGAATTTAATATATTTACCATATTTGGTTAGAATAACATAAAATGGAATATTTTACTTACACATATTAAGCTGTCTGATGAAGCTAGCCATATTATTATGCTTGTAATAGAGGGGCAACAGTTGTCTGGCAAACAAGGCTTGATTTCTTATGTAGAAACTTGCGCCACTCTAGAAGAAAGAGTAGCAATGATAAAATATATGACAACAAGAGGATCTAACTGTACAAATACAACTATTCGACAAATATTCCGATTGAAATAGTAATTAAAATTCTTTCTTTTAATTAATAACTACGAAGAAAAATGAATATTTTTCTTCGTAAGAGAGCTATTTTGTCGTAACTAACGCTGATTAAAACTGATTTACTGAAGCAATCTGGTGTAATTTTTTTATTCTTTCTTTCTCGCTGATAGCTATCCATGTATCTATTAAGCAGAATATATGTAATGTTCTATTTACGTCCTTAAAGTAATTCACCTTTTACCGGCTCTTTTTTTACTTGAAAAAGTAAAAATCAGTAGGTTTTTCAATTTTCTTAGAAATCAGTAGGTTTTTCAATTTGCTTAGAAAAGGGAACTGCAATAATACAAGCCAGTTTTAAGTTGTGAAACTACAAGAGAACTCACATTATTGTGTTGCGAGAGCAACACTTTGGTTTTTTCCCGTTTTTTTTTCCTATGCCACCGATCTCAGCCTATTCCTGGAAACTGGTAAGGGTCAAACCTGTGCGGTTTTTATGGAAAGAGCGGACTTCAGGCCGGATTGATGACATATTACAAAATGTAATATGACATTACATTTTGGAAAGTTCCGCAAAACTCTTGCCTGGGGTCAAAAAGGATGGCTTTTGCTTGTCCACGAGCAAGAGCCTATGGTGTGCGAAGTGAAGTGGAGTTATATAGCCTGTGTATATCCATTTTTTGGCACAAAAATTCCTTCATGAGTTGACAACTTCAGTAGTAAGGTACACACTGAAACGAAATCTAGGCCGATGCAAATTGTGAGACATATAGAGGACTTGTAAGCAACAGTCAGCTGTTAGGTAATAATCACCTTCGGCAATAAGGGGTTTAGCAACTTTTGATATTTGGTGTATCTATTGTTTGTTTCCAGTGTATTTGGTGGTAAAATCAATTTGGTTCCAGCGGTAAGACATGTAGGGGACTTGTAAGTAATAATCTGCTGTTAGGCTACAGTCAACTTCAGCGATGAGGGGTTTGCAACTATGCTAGTTGGTGTACCCATTTATTTGTTTCCGCTAAACTTGATGCCTATCACGGGAGAGGGACATAAGTAAGAATCGGTTCACTTTGGGCGAGAAACGGCTGTTAGCTCATAATCATCTTCGGCAATGAGGGGTTTGCCACTTTTGCTAGTTGGTGTACCTATTATTTGTTTCCTGTGTATTTGATGGTTAAACCAATTTGGTTCCAGTGGTAAGACATGTAGGGGACTTGTAAGTAATAATCGACTGTTGGACTACAATCATCTTCAGCGATGAGGGGTTTGTAACTTTTGCTAGTAGGTGTAACCATTTATTTGTTTCCGGTGACCTTGATGTCTATCACGGAGAAGGACTTGTAAGCAAGAATCTATTCACCTTGGGCCTGAAATTTGTGCAAATTGGTGCACATTGTGTTCTATCTCTTTAAATCTGACAGAATTAAGTGTTTACGCAACGCGTACAAACGATAACGTAAAACAATGAGGTAGTTTCGTAATAATTAGTCTCACCTACGGTATTTTAATCCTGAAAAGTTACGGATAGCTTTATAATACCAACTAGATTATATAAGATATTGTTCCAAGTTTTCATCTGTCACGATGTCTACGATTGAAAAGGACAAAGTTCAACTGGCTGCAAAGTCAATTTAGTCCCTTCTTTCGATATTATTTTGTAGTTATTGTTTTTTCAACGCTGAGGAATGGCCTTTGGTCACGTGATAACTGATTGCGTTCTAGTTTGAACATACCGTTTTAAAAACTTCTATAGGCTGACAACTTCATCATTTAACCGATAGTGAAGAAACAAGCACAAACGAGAATGTAAAACAATGGCATAGTTTCGTAATAATTAATAGAATGTCATCTATGGTATTTATATCCTGAAAAGTTAGGGATAGCTATATAATACCAACTAAATTATATAAGATATTGTTCTGAGTTTTCATCCGTTGCGATGTCCACCATTGAAAAGGATAAAGTTCAACTGGCTGCAAAGTCAATTTAGTCCCTTCCTTCGATACTATTTTGTTGTTGTTTTTTCAACGCTGAGGAATGGCCATTGATCATGTGATTACTGATCGACAGTGAAGAAACCAAACCAAAGTGTTGCTCTCGCAACACTTTAGTCGGCGAAGCCGGACAAAGGTTGCCGCAACACTTCACGTTGCCCGGGCAACGTAGGTCTAGTTCAATCTTTTTTAAAGCTATATTACTAGACAGTTGTACAGATCACATACCAGACGTCACATCATCCCTGTTTTTAAATTGTTAAACAACGTATAGGCAGCTTCTAGAAAATGATACTTTGATTAATTCGCCATCTCTGTAAGGTTCTTTATTTTTAGCAATAATTTTCGAAATACGAAAAAATTCCTCAATTGCTATTACCTTTCTTTTATTATTATCAAAATTGTTGAGCATTTCATTAAGATTTTAGTCGTATTACCGTCTCTTTACACAAGGAAAAATTCCAAACGAAATCCTTTTCAATATTGGAAGGAAGATTTTGTAATTATGTTTTAAATTTCCATTCTTCTCAAAAGATTGCTTCCTTAGAAAGCAAGCACATACAAATGCCCTTTATCTGAGTATAAATAAGAAATCGGTTTCCCATTGAATATGAAAATGATTTTTTTTTTCTGGGATTTACCATTATTCGAACAACAGCAACAGTCCAAGGAATGTATAAAACAGAAGAGAAATGCACTAATTTTAATCAAGATCACACACTCAACTCCAGGGATAGACATAAGCGACAGGTACGCCAGACATGGTTCTACTGTTTTCGTGAGTCATTTGCCTGATATCATTACTGCAAATCAGATTTGCCTTGTGTCTGAAACATCCCCACAAGCAACCAAAAACATTCCTGAGAGCTACCAGTAACCCTGGGTTGACGGTTTGGTGACCTACTGACGTTATCCTTTCAGCCTTTCAGTGAAACATTCTGAAAGCTTATGCCATATAGTAAATGCATTTTTGATAAGTATATATTAATCAAGTGTGTGTTCATTCGTATTTTTACTCTTCCAATGTGTTTGAAAATAACTTTTTAAACTAGAAAACACAAATTTTTTTAGAATAGTTTTGGAACTGTGAGAGTGACAAGAGGCTACAGAATGAAAAAGAAAAGGCATTTGGATGAATATTGTCACATATTTTCATAGAAGAATATAGTAGTCGATTGGTATTTACAGAAACAGAAATATTAGAGTTCAGTAGAGTTAATAATTAAGTTAATATACCAGTTATTGGTCCCTAAACACTCTTAAGTAGAAAATAAGGATTGTTAGACTGAAAATCTACTAATTAAGTGACTGTTCTAAATGAACCACCTAACATAAGCCACTAAAAAAAAAAAAGGCTAAGAGCTCATATCGCACTTGTGACGAGGTCGAAGAGCCAAGAGAAGAGTTCATATGGTATGAGCTCTAGAAAAATTCTAAGAATCAATAGATAGATTTAAAAAGAAAATCGGAGGCTTAATGCCGGTCGGGATTTAAAATAAGAGCTCTGAGACACGAGATCCTTCTAAATAGCAAAATTCATTAAGATCCGATCACCCACTCGTAAGTTAAACGTACCTCAGTTTTTCTAATTTTTCCTCTCCCTTCCAGGTCCCTGACACGCCTACCAATTTTCATTGTCCTAGCACGTCCAAAAGCACCAAACTCACCAAAGCACTGGACCCCCCTAACTTCCCCAAAGAGAACCGATCCAGTCCGGTTACGTCAATCACATATCTACGACATTTGCTTATTTTACCCAACTAGTTTCATCCCGAACCCTCCACTCTAAGCGTTTTCCAAGATTTCCGGTTTCCACCTCCAACTCCCCCCCCCCCCCAATGTCACCAGATCCGGTCGGGATTTAAAATAAGAGCTCTGAGATATGAGTTCCTTCTAAATATCAAATTTCATTGAGATCCGGTCACCTGTTTTTTTACCTCAATACCTCAATTTTTCCGAAATAACACCCCCCCCCCAAAGAGAGCAAATTTAGTCCGGTTATGTCAATCACGTATCTAGGACTTGTGCTTGTTTTTCCCATCAAGTTTCATCCCGATCCCTCCACTCTAAGCGTTTTCCAAGATTTAGCCCCACCCCCCAACTCCCCCCAATGTCATCGGATCCGGTCGGGATTGAAAAAAGAGCTCTGAGACACAATATCCTTCTAAATATCAAATTTCATTAAGATCCGATCACCCGTTCGTAAGTTAAAAATACTTCATTTTTCTAATTTTTCCAAATTAACCGTCCCCAAACTCCCCCCCCCCAGATGGTCGAAACGGGAGAATGACTATTTCAAATTTAATCTTGTCTGGTTCCTGATATGCTTGCCAAATTTCATCGTCCTAGCTTATCTTGAAGTGTCTAAACTAGCAAAACCAGGACAGACAGACCAACAGACAAACAGAATTTGTGATCGCTATATGTCACTTGGTAAGTACCAAATGCCATAAAAACGAAAAAGAAGCTGACAACTTACCATAACCTAATTTATTGATAAGCGACTATTAGAAATAACAACAATCTGTTTGGATATTCGAGTTTAGCCAAGTCAATAGATATATATATGGGTATCTGCAAGGGCTGAAAACCAAGCACAAGCCCAAGCAAACTACCATATACAACAGCCAAAGGCCCGAGAATGCAGAAGGAGGCAACAAAAAGACAGCAAAGCTGGGTTTTCACTCGATGCTTCTTCTAAATGGAATTGAAACCTTGCATGCAGAGCAGCCTTCTTGAATATAAAAGCTGAAGTAAATATTACTTCATTGATATCCAATGAAGTCCTAACTTATTCAGGTTCTGCTCAGCGAAAGCTTTCCCAAAGTATATTAATTTTCTGAATCCGGATGTGAAATACTCCTACACAAATATGCAACAGCTGGAGTAAATGATCCTCCCCTTCTACGCAAAAAAAAAACTTCGGAAACTATTCTATTATTTTTCACCTCAGTGACGAATCCTGAAAGTTTGAGCAATTAAGTAAATTTCATATTCTTTTTGGCAGACATATCCTCTGCCCTTCTCAGTAGTGGAGCTTTGAAGATAGCCTGTTACACCTTGCTTGGGTTTCTAAAGGAAGTCTAGAAATTTTGAAGCACAGTGCAATAAAAGATAGATAAAAAATAACAAATGAGCAAGTTTTTTTGGTAATAACGAATGAATATATATTATATACTCTAATATATGCTCAAAGAGTAAAAAGAGAGGGATAAAGAATTGAAAGACTAATAAATGGATAAATATTTAGGCTGCAAATACATACATCACTCCAGCATATCAGGTCATCTGTTTCCAGGTCTTCAACAAGCTTCCAAAGCTTTGCCAGGAATGCAGGCACATTTGAAAAGGTAGGACTTCCATTTTCTTCACCAACTGCATGCATGTCTATAATATACATATATATATTTTAACAAAAACGAAGTAAGGCATAGGCTTGTCTTTTTACAATTCAACAGTAAACAAAACAACAAAGAACAATAAACAAAAGACAATATACAAGAACTGAATCCCTGGGTATTGATTGGGTAAGCAAGATGACTGGCAAAACAAGAAGCCAATTCACACATGAAACATTTGAGACACCATCAATATCAGGGGCTTTATCAACAAAAGGATTCTGTATAATCTTTTCAACATGTTCAGATGCAATCTTGAATCATCAAACACCAACTCATGCTGCAGTAAAATAGCTACCAGCATGGAATTAGGTTGTAAATAAGCAGCAGGATTTACAAAAAAATTATTTTTTATGGATATTGCATCCAGGACAAATTTTGGCATGATCTTGCGTTTTTTACCACCCTCTATAACATAGTCCCTTGGAATGATATTTTCACAGCTATCTACTACAACATTACAGATAAAATCAAATGATGTGTCCACATCCCTGATACACTGGTGAAATTTACCAACCATATGAATAGAATGTAAAAACTCACTAACACTAGCTCTAGAACAGTTATCAAACAATTTTAATTTAGGATTAGACAGATTATTCACTTCAACACATAAAGACAAAACCATGTGATTGCTTTTGCCTATAGGGGGTAAAAATCCAAATTTATCTTGGTCAGATGGTTGCTTAGTTATTACAAGGTCTAAATGGATTTCATCCAATCCAAAACATGGTAGGCTCAGTAGCATGTTAATGAAGGAAACTACCATCCAGTGTTCAAACTAACCTTTGCCCAAAAGTTGTATTAGAGCATGTTTTACTATGTCATAAACAATCAATACCTGGAGCATTAAAGTCAACAACGACCACAATTTTTGTTGAATCTGAAGAAAGGTAAGTAAGATAACTGAGTAGGCTTTCATACTTTAAAGTACTATCAACACTCTTTGAAGGGCTATGATAAATAACCACAAAACGAAGATTCTGAGAAAAACTTGAACGCTCAACTCCAAATTTCTTTACAACAGAGTAAGCTCCTCACTCCGACATCTCTGATCTTTTCTAAAGACAAGAATTGATAAATCCAATTCAGAATTCCGATAACAAAACTCTGGAAGTTTTGGAACAGTCACATCACAATTTGAATAAACCACTTTAATCATATTGTTTAAATTGAGCTGTCCCCTCAGTAGCATTTCCATTCTGGCTATTTTTTAGTAACACTGTTCTTTGGCACTCATTTCTGATGCTTTCCTTTTATTTGCACTATGTACAGATAGGGGACAGGTGTTTAAAGCTCCATTCTGTTGACTGGGGCAGTGTCTCCTCGTTTTGGCTCGTTTTTGTCGCTATACAACCATTTTTAATTCCTAAATTTTGTTCACCAGCAGCAGCTCTCTTCTTGATTTCTTCTAGTAGTTGTTTTCTGTGTAGCCGGTTTTCTTTTGAGGTACCAGCATAGAGACAAATGTCTCCCTTTTTTATGTAGGTGCCTTTTTTTTGTTCACATGTCAGAATGAACAAAAAAAAACTTTGTCTATTTTTTCATGGTATAGCCTATAAAAGGCAAAGAGAAATAACACAGTTTAAGCAACTTCACTGACAGCCCCAAAAGTAAAAAACGTATATAGATCCCAATTTTTTAACTTTAAAACAAAAGATAAATCCTTAAACATATGCAAGTCTTACATATATGCTTCCATGGGACCTATTGTTCATTAAGGAGAACCAAATAACTTTCTAATCCGGATTTTAACATTTCAAGAGAACAATCTTGATAATTCACAGAACGAAGAAATTTTCCTAATGTGCTAGTCAAACTGTACATTATTTGAAACTCATTAAAAGCAAAAACTTGGAATTTCAAGAACTACTACAAAATTTCCCTCTCCTTTATCAATTTATGTTGAAATTTATGCATAAGTTAAAAATTTCCAATATCTTTGCGTTGATTCAGGCTTGTGATACCAACTTGCAGATTTTATTCATTAAATACAACGTTGATGACTTTCTTCTTATTAGCCAAACTGAGGTGGGCTTAGCAAATTCTATCTAATCTCTTGCTGATGCTAAACACCAATAAATGTGAATATCCATTTTTTCCTAGAATCAGTTTGTCTGTTCCTATGGATTGTAGTTCATTTTGCATACTACAAGTCACTGGTAATTTCTTTCTGCAATTCTCTAAGCTCTTTTTATGATCAAAAAATTCAGGATATTAAAGAAATCTTACACTGGGTATTCTAAAATTATCGGTAATCATCAGTATTCAAAACAGCAAGCATCAACAAAGCAATACTTAGGTTCCTATGACAACTCTACATTGTTTTGTGCTGCAGTTTAGCCTATATGCTTCTAGATAAGGGGGACATAAAGTGGGTCAAGTCAAACTGCAGTTGCAATTGTAAATTTTTACTTTATTTACTGCAATCGTTTTGAAAATGGAAGTTGATTTGTCAGTAAATTGCAATGGATATTGTCCTCTCATTAGAAAAATTGAATCCAAATCTAGTTAATGATGCATCAATCAATCTTGGCTGTAACAATCACCCTATGGCACCTGCCTCATTTGCTAATTTTAGTTTGTTGTCAATTCTTATAATTTTCTTATTTCTTTATTATAGGCAAGAAATACAGTAATAAAAGAAACTGCCTCTCCAAATTTGCTGTTCAAGTTTTACTGCCTGTGCTGTCTAATGCTGGTTCTGAAGCCAGAATGGACCACAGAATCAAGATATGAGCAAAGGACAGAGCAATAAATAGACTTATGGATGAAAGCGAGAATTTTCAAGGGATAAGGGCACCAAGATAAGCATTCCCAAATGGAAAAACCTAAGTAAAAACTTTAAGAGGGGGGCAAATGTTTGAAAAAAAAACCAGTGATTTTTCAAAAAGTGTGACATTTTTTCTGGTTCTTAAAAAACGTTGAGCCTTGTACATTTTTATCTTCTGAGGGATGGGGTGATATGGGGAGTGACACCATCTTCCCTTCTATATGGCACACTCTATCAAGGGGAACCTATGATTTTACCCTTTGGGAGGGAGGCCATAAACTCTTCTGCCCCCTGTTTCCCTTGAAATCTTGACATTTCCAAGTAATCAAAAACTTTTTTTGTTTCAATGTTATTTTCTATTATACTTGAACCAATAATATAAATGAATTTTTGTGATCACACTTAGACCTGGAGTACAAATCATATCAAAAAGTGGTTTATGAATGGTACATGTCCAAACTAGTAACTTTACAGTTTTGCAAATTTTGATAACCTTTCTTCCTAGTCTTGGCCGCCTAAAAAAGAAAAAAAAGGTGTTCAAATTGCCTAATATATCTCCCTCAGACATGAAGTGATGTTTTAGTCTATGAATGGCATTAAGGGCCATAGGAGCTCTCCTTAATTGAATAGACTAAACTACCTATAAATTTAAGGTAATGTAGCAGTTGCTGGCCTAATTTTTTTTTTACAAGAAATATTAATGGAAAAATTAGCCTAAAAAATGAAACAATCCTTTTCTGATAGAAGTAAAGAGCAAAGTTAAAACAAAACAAAAATTCTCCATTTTCAGCCTATATAACACATGTGGATAGATCACCTAGGAATAACGCATGAATGAATGATAGATAGACTTATCTATTAACAAATGAACCAACATACTTTTAATACAATCCTAATAAGGACTTATGCCAGATTTGCCTCTCACCCAATCAGACTATCTGTCTTGGCTTTTTCTACAATTAGTCATGGCTTGATGCCCACATCTACTTGATTTTAATTCAAAATCAATGGGCATTCAGCACTTCCAATGTTGTATAACAGAAATCTCAAGACAAAAATTTAAAATATAAGGTAGCATCATTCAACCAGGGGGGGGGGCTGGCTCCTGCCCCTTATGGATACCCATGTATATTTATAAAACTAGCTCAAATAAACCCATTCATGATTTTCCCCCTATATTTGTAGAATTATAAAATTAGTACACAAGTTAAAACACAAAGTGCACACACACACACCAAAAAAAAAAACAAATGCTGTTTTAGGAGCAGATAAGTCTTTATTTAACCCAGAGAAATAAAAGACAAATTTATAAGGCTCTTAATAATCTTAATATATTATACTGGGCATGATATCAGTAAATATTATTATATACCAATGTCTTGTAATATCTATATACCAATATCTAGTAATATCTACATTCCAATAGCTAGTAATGTGAATTTTTAACTATAGAGCACAAATTAATATTATGGAACGTGCCCCCTGGCTCCATCTTGGGTCTATTCATTCCTGAAAACCAGGATTTTTATTATTTTTATTTTGGTTATCATACAACTATTAACCTTTTTCTCCTTGTATAAATAGTGTTTTTCCTAGGGTTGGTGGCAACTCGGGAAAAATTAGTTACAGTGATCTGAATTACCCTTATTGTATTACTATCTGCCTTAGTTCTGCCCTAGGATGATAGACTATCCTCAAGGAGTGGAAACAATCATTTTTATACAACGGTCCCTTTGAACAACTATATAAATTCCTCTTGTTTATTGTCATACCAAATCATGAAGACCAAAAAGCAGAAATTTCGCTGTTCACACAAAAAACCCAACCAATAAGTAGTACAGCCCAATCCCTTTCATATATGTAATAATTTTTGTTTATTTTGCGTTTTGATGTTGCTCCTTACTTTCAGTTGAAAAATATTTTATTTATTTAATTACTTACAGATAGTATTTGTTAATGGGAAACATGCAGAATAAGTTTTTTTAAGAAAAGTAGAGTCTCCTTAAACCAAAAATGAGCAGAAATAAAGTCAAATAATCTTCAAAGTAAAAACTATAAAGTCTAATAGAAAACAAAATCAAAAAGATATAAAATATTTTTTCAATGAAAAAGACTATGTCAATAACAAACAAATATAAATATACTTTAAAAACCTTTTTCCCACAAAACAAGTATGTGAAATCACAATAAAGAGCTCTGTTAAGTAAAAAAGTCTATTGAGTAGAAATAAATTCAAATAATTTTCTATGCATAAAATTACCAAAATCACCATCAATAAATGAATCAAACCAAAAACAAACAGAAATTACAATAAATAACCCAGTCAAATTCAAAACAAGCAAAAAATTAACATAAGTAGGGCTGACAACCCCCACACCTTCTAAAGACAAGAACATAATCTGAACTTTACTGAAAACCAAATACATTTTAAAAGTTTTCACTTTTTTGACTTTAATAAATAAAGAAGCATTAAGAACCAATCTGTTTAGGAGTGCATCAAGGTGGTGTTCTTTCACTATATCTTTTCAGTGTTTGTATCCTCAGTGTGCTATCCAAAATTATGCCCTCTCTTTTTTGTGATTTGGTAAATGTCTCTTATATTGCATATGTAGATGATATACTTCTTTTAAGCCATACTAGATCTAGCCTCTCAAATTTGATATCATCTATTTCAAAACATTTCCATAGTGTTGGCCTGTCATTGAATACTGAAAAATGTGAGTACATAGTCTTTAATGCAAAGCCTATACCTATTTGTCTTCTGTGTTCTAACTTCTCTGTCCATTGTGTCACTGATTTGTGGTGGTTAGGCATTCATATTTGTTCAAATCTATTAACTTTTAGGACCAATATTGTATGGGATGTCAAAGAAAAACTTAAAGTGGGTTATGGTAAAATAGTGGCTAATTATGGTCATTATTCTCAAAAAGCGTTTGCATTGCTATATAATAGCTTTTGTTACCATTCAATACTTTTACTTTCTAGCATTTCACCTATCCTGAGAAAAAAAGGATCTGCTGAATTGCATATATTATGTTTCTGCTATTGTAAGTTTCTACTTTATTTACCCTGGTCTTATAGGAACAAGAAAATAATTCAATATTTTGGGGCTTTTGATTACTTTATTAATTATTACTTAATTATTACTTCTTTGCAGAAGTTAGGCTTAAAATTTGAAAAGGATTATGTTTTTTTCTCTAAGCCCCTTCCACCCCTTTGTTTGTTTATTTATCTGTTAGTTTTCACCTGTTTTTATTTGATAGTTGCATTATCTTTTAGAGGTTCTTTTGCTAGTTTAGTTATGGGCGTGTTGTATATGTTTTATCTCTTGCTTAGTTGTGTTATTTTTCTTTCATTATCTTTTATTTACTCCACTTGTCTTGTATTTTAGCAGGTTAAAAATAAATTATTATTATTATTAATAAGGAATAAATATCAGAATATGTATATTAACTGACAATACATAGTTTTTTTTTTTTAACTAAATGTTCAAAATGTCATGTTCTGGTCTTGAGAAGATGTGGGGGTTATCAGCCCAATTCCTTTTAATTTTGCTTGTTTTGAATTTGACTGGGTTATTTATTGTAATTTCTGTTTGGTTTGGGTTTCCTTTATGTATTAATAATGATTTGTTGTAGTTCTGCCCTTGGAAGATAAGAAAAACAAACTTGTAGAATGTTACAATGCTTTTGTCCAAAAACTTAAGCAAAAAGAATTTGTTGGTTCCCAAAGCCAACTATCCTTTCAAAGGAAAGCTAAACCTTCTTAAACTTTTTAGTGCCATTTATTTTAGCTTAATTTTGATGATTGCCTACATTTCTTTCTTCTTCTTTTTTTTATTTGGCATTAGCTACAGCAAAAAAATTGCAGAATCTCATATGGAAGTCCTTTCATCAAAAATTGATTTGTGGTTTTTTCCATTTTTTTTAAACTTAAATAAAATTCTCAGAATTGGAAACCATATTTTCCAGGGGGGGGGGTGAACACCTTAAACCAGTACACCTGTTTGCTATTGAACAAATATAAGCCTATATTGTAAGTTAGTGACAATATATACAAATTTGATCAATAAAAGTAATATTCTTTGAAACAGAAGAAAAAAGATATTATTGATACTTCAATAGTCAACTGAAGAGATAAATACAACAAAATAGCATAGTCTAATTTGTCTTTCTAAAAATATTCTCTTGCAGGTAAGTCAATTAACTAATAATTTAAAGTGTTAATTTTGAAGAGCTGAAATATAAACATATTTAGCATAGCTTAGATTTTTTTTTTTTTTTTTGCTGTTTAATGTTATAAACATTTCATTTCAAGTGCTATTTGGAAACAAGATGTTAGGGCTTCTTGTATAGTTTTAATCATTCAGCCAGTTTTTTTCTTTTTCTTTTACACAGCTTACTGCCAATTATTGGCAATGTCTGTCTTTTGCTACAGCAAAAATAATGCATTACAACATTTATACATAATAAGTAATGAATATAGCACACAATGAAATTTGTTTTGATCATTTTTTGCATATGTTCTTTATATTTAAACTTAGTGCAAAAACACTAAGATTTGCAGCACAAATCCATAATCCATTTTAAATATTTTATCTACAATCTTCTTAAGCACCTTTTGTATTTACTTTCCCCTATTGTTCTCTGCATATAATTTAATACATTTTTCTGATTTTTGAAATGATTGGATTTTTTGTTTATCTATGATATGGATGTATATCTATTTTCTGTTTATCTATGATACAGGATGTATCACTTATCCTGCATTTTCTAGGGTTAATAGGTGTTACTTATTTGACAATCAATGCATATCATTTTAAGTAGTAAACTCCTAAACTTCATGTTTACTACTACTACTACTACTACTAATAACTCACTGCAGCACCAAGCCGCCTGAGGCCAACACAGCTACGCACGCTCCTCCTCCAACCTAATCTATTTAAAGCCTCCCTCTTTACACCCTCCCAGGAAGTTCCCATTTCCTTTAAATCCTTATTTATGACATCCTCCCAACCCAGACAAGGACGACCTGCTTTCCGTGTAGCCCCAGATGGTTGGCCAAAAAGGACAATCTTCGGTAATCTGTCATCCTTCATCCGTAGAACGTGGCCTAGCCATCTCAACCTTTCTTTCATTATAGCCCCAGAAAGCGGGATTGAACCACACTTTTCGTACAACCTACTGTTTGAAATACGGTCAGTCAGCCGGGTACCCAGAACAATCCGTAGGCAATTTCTCTGGAAAACATCTAGTAAATTTTCATCTGCTTTTCGGAGTGTCCATGCTTCAGAGCCATATTTGACCACTGTCATCACTGTAGCTTCCAATATTCTAATCTTGGTTTGTAGGCTTATCTTTCTATTCTTCCAAACTTTTTTTAACTGTGAAAAAACACCCTGAGCTTTAGCTATTCTACTTTTAACATCTTCACTGCTCCCACCAACTTTACTAATAATACTACCAAGGTAACTGAAGCTCCCAACCTGATCAATCTTTTCGTTACCTAAGGTCACCTGTTCATCTTCACTTATTCCTAACCTTAGTGACTTAGTCTTCTTAACATTAATTTTCAAGCCTATTTTAGCACCCTGAACTCATAAAACCTCTAAAAATTCATTCATTTTGCTCACACTTTCATCTAATATGCTTAAATCATCAGCATAATCTAAGTCCAGGAGCGTTCTTCCTCCC
Source organism: Artemia franciscana (assembly GCF_032884065.1). Classification (NCBI taxonomy): domain Eukaryota; kingdom Metazoa; phylum Arthropoda; class Branchiopoda; order Anostraca; family Artemiidae; genus Artemia; species Artemia franciscana. The sequence goes on from NC_088874.1 coordinate 21,727,333, forward strand.
CATTTGATTCCATGGTCTCCAATTCCCTTTCCTGTGCTCCTTAAGACAAAGTCCATCAAAATGATCCATATAAAGGGGGATAGAACACAACCCTGCTTAACTCCTGATTTAATACAAAACCAGTTGCTAACCTCATTTCCTACCTTAACCACAGCAGTATTATTCTCGTGCATAGCGCAGATCACTTTAATGTATTTTTCTGGAATACCATATAATGATAAGACCTTTGTTAACGCTGTTCTATCAACAGAATCGAAAGCTTGCTCATAATCGATAAAACTAAGGACCAAAGGTGTTTGACAATGTAGGGACTTCTCAATTATTAACCTAAGAGTGAAAACATGGTTGACACATCCTCTACCTTTTCTAAAACCGCATTGTTCTTCCCTTAAAACTTTATCTACAGCATGTCTCAGTCTAAAAAGCATCATATTACACAGTAATTTGCTACCTACAGAGACCAGACTAATGCCTCGATAATTCCGACATTCACTCTTGTCACCTTTCTTATACAGTGGTTTAATTAAGGTTTTCCTAAAATCATTGGGTACTTCCCCTTTTTCAAAAATCATGTTCATAATCTTCAGTAGCTTATTCCTAACCTCAGAGCCACCATATTTAAGGAACTCATTAATCATACTATCAGCACCTGGGGCCTTATTATTTTTTAATCCTTCTAGTACTGTCGCTAATTCTTCCTTACTAAACAAATCTTCCTTCACATTCCTTTGAAACTCTAAAGATGAATAAACAGGATGAACAATCTGGCTGTTTTTGAATAGTCAATAGTTTATTTTTTCTTGTTTTTGAGCTCAAGTAGTTTAAAACCAGGGTTTATGTAATATTCATTTATGTAATTTGCCTACACGACAGGTCTATTCCTATTGAAATTTTGACAAAACAAAATTTTACCTTAATTTTTAGTTACTAGTTCCTTTTTCTTTGCCTTTAGTTCTGAAAATGCAATTCCTGTTATTTGAGTAGAATTTCGAGCCATATCAATGTTTGTTTTTCAAAATTTAGGAAATGTATTTGCATATCTTTAAAACCTTATAAATGGGATTGAGGAAAGTTAAGAAGCTGAAAACAGTTTTGTTGTACTTCAGTTAAGCAGAAGATCTATTTTGCAAGGTTTCACTTTTATAACACACATATTTTTAAAGGTCATCAAAGGTCAGGGCCCTCTAGAGGGAGAAGGAGTGGAGGTAGGTACTTCAAAATACTGGTTAATTTATAGCAAACAGTATTACTGGCTTTTGTATAAAGTGAATATACTACTCAATGCCTTTTTTAATGCTCTTTACAAATATAATAATTGCTTCTACCAGAAATTCAGATTTGAGCACTTTTTGACCTCTTAAAAATTACCTAAATATGGGGTATAAAAAAGGCTTAAAACATTGGTCTCACACTTTAAAACATTGGACTCAAACTTACCATTTCATTATAAATCTATTTTTTTAATGTTATATTATCCACAAGCAGTGATTTTCCACAATTAAATTGGATAAATAAATTATATCAATGTTATAGCATTTTCTTCTTCCTTGACATCAAATTTTAAATAAAAGCATGTGTTTTTGGTCCAAAATATGAAAGCCAGCTATTACAAATGCCAGTTATACTTTTATTTTAAATAAAAGCATGTGTTTTTGGTCCAAAATATGAAAGCCAGCTATTATGAATGCAGAGAAATTGCCTACAGATTGTTCTGAGTACCCAGCTGACTGACTGTATTTCAAACAGTAGGTTGTATGAAAAGTGTGGTTCTATCCCACTTTCTGGGGCTATAATGAAAGAAAGATCCTACCAAAGATTGTCCTTTTTGGCCAACCATTAGGGGCTACACGGAAAGCAGGTTGTCTTTGTCTTGGTTGGGAGGATGTCATAAATAAAGATTTGAAGGAAATGGGAACTTCCTGGGAGGGTGTAAAGAGGGAGGCTTTAAATAGATTAGGTTGGAGGATGAGCGTGTGTAGCTGTGTTGGCCTTAGGCAGCTTGGTGCTGCAGTGAGTTATTAGTAGTAGTAGTTATACTCTTGGCTATAAATTTAACTATATTAAATACAGCAATGGTTAGTTTACATATTTAATATATGCTATGCTTTATCCCCACCCCCCTGATATGCAAATATATAGCCCAAATTTGTTTCTAAACTATTACAGATTTACAATTTCAAATAGCCTATTATTTTGTAAAAAATGACCAAAAACACATGCTTTAATTGAAATTTAATTGAAAAACACCATAACATTGATAAAATTCATTTATCCAATTTAATTATGGAAAATGAGTGCTTGTGGATAATAAAACATTAATAAAAATGGATTTCAAATGAAATGGTAAGTTTGAGTCCAATGTTTTAAAGTGTGAGACCAATGTTTTAAGCTTTTGTATACCCCATATTTAGGTAATTTTTAAGAGGTCAAAATTGCTCAAATCTGAATTTCTGGTATTAGCAATTATTATATTTGTAAAGAGCATTAAAAAGGCATTGAGTGGTATATTCACTTTATATGAAAGCCAGTAATATGCCTACTGTTTGCTATAAATTTACCAAAATACCTTCCCAGGACATACTTTAGCCTGTAGACCCATCCCTGAAAGTCTCATTTTCCTAACCTAAACCTTTTCCGAGATATCAAGAATTCAATCAACTAGAATTTTATCATAATTCCTGCTAAACCTATTCCAGAGGCCTAGAATTTTCAGTTACCAATAGGCAATTAAGGGTTATTCCCTATATTTAAAAAAAAATATATTTACAGATATTTAACACCTTATATTTTGGGATTTAGTGGTTATGAGACTCAAAGCCCTTCTTGTGCCTCATTTGAACAGAAGTTCTAGGCCTAGCCTACTTTGCAGTTTCATTACACACAGATTATCAAAGGTCAGACTTTTAACCTAGAATACAATTTCACTGATTAAAATAGGCCTATAGCAAACCAAAATTAGTCTGAATAATAATGAGCATACCTTTTTAATCAATTAACGCAATAAATCACGTAATAATGGGTGTGTTCCAGCTGACGGTTTTTCAGTAACTGCAGTTACTGCGCGGTAACTGCCCATTTCCAACTGCAGTAGAGCCAGTGGGAACGGCACAGTAAGCTGACTAGCAGTAGCGTCATTTTCGAATTAAATGCACGTGTTTAAATTTAAGGGACAGTTTAATGCTGATTATTATAATTTTTTTATTCCTTTTGTTTCAGAAAATTTAGAGAGCTTCTAAGCCAACCATGGGCATTTGGCTGTCACAAATGATTTTGCTCAAATGAGCTGGTGAAAAATAAATAGATCATATACTTTTTCTCTTTTTTTTTATTATTGCAAGACTAGAATATCACAAAACTAAGCATTCAAATAGCTTGATTGTATCTTAAGCATATACAATCCCTGATGGAGTTTTGTTGATACCTGTCTTAAATTGATTTGTCTAAATAAAATGGGCCTAGAGCATTTACAGGATAGTAATGGGACAACTATAGCAAGTTTTTTTTTCAATATTCTACTTTTTTTTAAATAATTATTGTTCTCTGGTCAAATTTGTGTTCCTTGCTAAGTGGTAAGCGCTCTGGGCTGGAATGCTTTGTCCAAGGGGTACAGGTTTAATTCCTGACATTGTCAGTTTATTTTGTTTTGGATAGGGGTTGGTGATATGACTAACCTCAGCTAGAATTGGCCTAATTTTAAATGAGTACAGATGGAAATCTAGGGACAGTAAGAAGGAAGGGCATGCAAGAGCATAGGCTGGCTGGTCCCTAGCTTCCTATTGCACTACCTGGCTAAAGGACCACCAGGTCCTTTACTGGCCTAGTGACTTAGCCATAGAAACTTTCTTTCAAACCATTAAATATAAGTAAAAATGAAGAATACCAGTATGATGGTCCTTCTATTTCCCTGAAATATGGATGTATGGACAAGAGTGTGGGTCATGAGAGATAGCTTGTGAATGTTATTGGGGTGAATGTTCTGCAAGATTTAAAAAATTTATGACTGTTGCTCAGGTTGGCAACTGAACACAGAAGTATAATTTTGTTATTTGTTTTTTTTGTGACTATCATGCTTATTTAATGTCCAGTATTTTAAAGTTAATCTTCTTTAATTTGTCTTTAATTGCCATGGCCCTAGGGCTTAAATACAATAAAACCTACTTATATCCATTGATTTTCTTTAAATAGATAGTAGCTCTGTTTCCTAGCTTCAGTAAATTTAAATGTAATTGTGAGACCAGGGATTACAAAGTAGGTGAAAACTTGCAAATGAACCTCTGGTATCAATAAAATTTGTAAGAAATGGATATCAATTTAAAGATTAAAAAAACTGTAAGAAAACCAAGAAGACAAATGAATAAACAAAAGTACCCCTTTACAACCATTTAATGAATTGTCACAAATATAGGTCACCCTTAAGATTGAAATGAACAAAGCTTCAATTATGAATCCATTTTCATTTAAACAGACTGAAGGGGCAAACCTCCAAGCTTTGACAAATTCAATCTCACTTTTGGGCATTCTCACCTTTCCTTTTCAAAGGAAACTTTCTTTGGATGTTTCCCGTCCAACTAAAAACAACACAGACAGCATCAGGTACAAGTGACCTTCTACTTAGCCTACATTCCAAAGGGAAAAGCATGCATCTCTATACTATAATTTACCTCCAACCTGCCTAATGTGCAAATTTATAGCCAAAATTATGTAGTTCCAATATATTCTGTCACCTGTTACCTTTTCCCCCATTCTTGCTTTGTTACAGTTGCTTCAATTAACAGGGAGTTAAAGGTTGAGGGATAGATTGGCAGAATCAATGGGAAACATGTAACTTCAGCTATATATATTTTTGAAGGTCATCAAAGATCAGGGCCCTCTAGAGCAAGAATGAGTAGAGATGTGTACTTTGAAACATCTTCCCAGGACATATTTTAGCCTGTAGACCCATCCCTGAAAGTTTCATTTTCCTAACCTAGCCCCTTTCAGTGATAGCAAGAAGTCAATCAACTAGAATTTTACTGGATAAAATTACCAGCCTTTGGAATAGACTCTGAATAGTCTACCCTAGCCTACTTCTTCAATAGGATTAAAGACAGTTTCAGAATAATGATTTGGCAGCAAATAAATCCTCAACTTATCTGTAATACTTCACCTAGGCCTGTTTACAGAGCCTAAAAGGAGTTAACACTTAAAATGCTACCATGTGGCAATTTAATGGAGCCTCAATGTTACCTGGAAGAAGTCAATCCTTAGAATGATTCCAAATGACAACTTAAGGTAATAATTATGCCTGGATATGCCAGAAAACATGGAAATCTTTAAATTAAATAATAAGTTTTTCATTCATTTAACCTACTTGCTAATAGATAGCCTACTACTTAGGGTGTCCTTTAATGCTGATCCCAAAATATGGTGTTTTACTAACCTGGCTCAGATCCCTCTTTCTTTTGCAAAATCACTGTCCCACCTTCTTCCAAGCAAATAACTTGATATTCCATTACTTCATTCTTGCCCATATTTGTTGAATGAGATTTTTGTTGAAAAGGGTGGATTATGTACTTAAGGCCTTTTTTCGCGTCAACCAGCTGGTTTAACTAATGACAGCTTTGGTTTAACCAGCTTGTATGTTTAACGCAAAAACGGAAAAAATTACATATGGTTGAGCTCAAACAAAACTGGTTCGCGAAAACACTTTTTACTTGTCGGTTTGGGCAAAAAATTTCAAACATAAAACATCCGTATAGTGTTAAGAGTGTCATTCTATTATAATTAAATGATTTAGCACTGGCTAATTTCCTCCGGATTTGACATATTTCACATTAGTTTGAGGTCAGAGAGAATTGAAAAATGATCTAGCATACTCTCTGGTATATTTGAAGAGATAGGAAGGGTCTGAATTAGTGGAATCTTGGGTTAAATTGTTCAGGTAATATATTGGAAAATGTTGTATTCATACTGTAAAAGCAAAATTATCTATAAAAAAGTCCTAAATGATAAGACTTTAGCTTTGTTGAGCTACCCTAAACAGAGGATAAAATTCTAGTTTGACTTCTTTTTGTTTTGATTTGGAATTCTACTAGCCTACCAGACTATAGATTAAATTTCCAGTCAAATTCCAGTTTAGCTACTTTTTGCTATCTTTGATTGGGGTTATGTTAGGTGAATGAAACTTTCAGTGATTAATCCATAGCTAAAAACATACTCTGAGAAGCTATTGCTAAGCTTATGTGATAACCCTCTTCTGTTTCTAAATCTTGGAATTTTGCATACTGGACTGGTCTGTAACTATTAAAATTTTGGTAAAACAACATCTTACCTTAATTTTCAGAAAGCAGTTTCTGTTTCTCTGCTTTTAGCTCTGAAAATGCAATTCTTGTTATTTGAGTAGAATTTTAAGCCATATCAGTGTTTCGTATTTAAATATAGGGAAATGTATATCCTGAAAGTTTCCAAATCTTGGAAACTTCATAAATTGAAATTGAGCAAAGTTATGACACTAAAAACGCTTTTTTCTTGTCATTTAAGTAGAAGATTTATTTTGCAAGGGTTTCACTTTTATAACACAAGCATTTTTAAGGGTGTGGACCAAATATTGAGATTTCCAACTGTCATCATCACTAACCAGCAATTCTACAGGATTTAATCCTTATTTCATTAGACAATGTGATTTAAGGTAATTTAAGGCAAACGTTTTTAAGAGAGAGAAAGAGTAGAGTTAGATGCTCCAAAATACTTTCCCATGATATAGTTTAGTCTCTAGACCCATCCCTAAAAGTTTCATTTTCCTAACCTAAACCTTTTTCAAGATAATACAAATTTATCTAAAATAGAATTTTACCAAACAGAAGTTTAACCTAATAATTTGTAATAACATATTGTTCAGGCTAGCCTTTGCAATCCCTACAAATTTTGGCTCTTCACAACAAAGCACTATTACAGGATTAGCCTAACAAAAGAAAGTAGCAAACTGCTTAATCTTAATAAAAAAAAATCCAAAGGACTTTATATTTCTTCAATACAAAATATATATTAATTTTTGTTTTCAGTAGAATACTAGTTAAGTATAAACCAGCAAATGTTTAAGAATTTTTTTTGGGGGGACAGCTGCCTAAAATTAACAAAATATTTCTGATAAGCACAAAAATATAACAAATTAAGCTAAACTAGGAAAATAGTTTTTTTCTCACTGAACAGTTACCATAACACATAATGTGTTGTAAGATTTTTGCAGTACTTGTGCATTATAGCCACCACATTCAAGTTCTATTGAGAAGTTTAGTTTGACTAATGTTAATGACATAAAATAAAATATGATGAATATATAAAACTTTATCAACAAAATTATGAAAACTACAACAAAGAATCCTGGAATTTGTAAATCAGCATCATATCTAAATATACTGTATCTTACATTGTGATAGATTGTTTTAACGCCCTACGTACAGGGGTAAATATTTAAATTATGTATCATAGGCAATTATCTGAAGAGTAATCTATTAAAAGTCTCCTGAGCTAACTAGGGAAGTTTTTTCTTTCTTTTTTACTTGCTTTAGCCTGTATCCAGTTCCTGATTGCCATATAAATTCCATATTCATAGTTAAATAACATAAGCCTTTGTATATAGACTATACCTTGTTGCTAATTTTTTGGGGCATAGAATGTTTGATTTGGTAAAGCCCTAGAGAAAGACCTGAAGAGAAAGAAACATAATAAAAAAAAATTCATGCTTCATAATTTTTAGAATAATAGCTGGTAACACATTTTATATTCAACTTTGCTCTACTTTACCCCTCAATCCTCCCAATATAAAAATGTATTGCTGAAATTTCCTATTTTCCATTTGTTTTGTCAATCTGTCTCTCTAACTTCATCCCATGTAGCTGTAAATTAAACAAATGTGACAAACAATAACTAGAAAAACAGGTGACAGGAGGTTTAATGCATTGAAAATATGAAATTTGAGCCATATTTCTGTACATTGGGAGGGGGATTGAGATAAAGCATAGCCTAACTTAATGATTTTCTCTTGCTATTGAGGGTAATTGGAAAGTCACTTGTATATCATGCTGTCCTTTTCAGTTTTAGTTGGATAGAAAAAATCCAAAGAAAGTCCCCTTTGAAAAGATAGTAGCCACAAAGTGAGATTGTATTTGTCAAAGCTTGGAGGTTTGTCCCTTCTGTCTGTTTAAACAAAACAGAATCTTAATTGAAGCTTTGTTCATTTCTATCTTAAGGGTGCACAACAATTATGATATAAGGTACTTTTCTTTATTCAATTGTCTTCTTTGTTGTCTAAAAGACTTTTTTTAAATCTAGATGTTTCATAAATTGCTCATTCTTACCAGAAGTTCATTTGACCTACTTTGAAATCCCTGGTCTTAAAATTACATTTGACTTTGTTAAAGCTAGGAGACATAGACCTTGTGTTTGTTTATAGAAAGTGAATAAACATTAGTAATTTGTATTGCACTAAAGCCCTAGGGCCATCACAATTCCAAACAAAAAAGAAACTTCACTTTAGAATATTCAACATTGTCAAACAGAAACAAAGAAAAAAAATTACCAAATTTTGCTTCTGCACTCTACTGTCAACATGAGAAATTGTCCAAAATTTTAAAATCTTGCAAAACATTCATCCCTCATCACATTCACCAGCCATCTCTCATCAAGCACTCTACACTTCATTTCTCATCTCACTCAATCCTACAAATGCATCAAATAACCCACTTTCTCATTAGTGCTTCCATAGATATGGTCAAAGTAAGAGCCATCTTGCTTACATTTTATTATATCTAGAAGTTTTCTGTAGCTAAGTCAGTACTTAAATATTTCATACACCTTTGTAAACAACCTTAAGATGGTAAAATACGTTGGATTATCCAAATTTTTAGTTGCCACAATATCTTTCAATCATTATTGTAATATAAAGGGCAGCCAATAGTAAAGGACCTGAATAAATATTTTAAGGTAATTAAAAAGGTTTATTACTCAAAAACTTGATAAAACTAAACGGGACTTCTTAATGATTGATTACTTTAAAATATCTACATTATACACAACAATAAACCTTTGCTATAAAGGGAAAGTCAGTAAGGCCCAAAAACTATTCAATACTAATTGTGGTTTGAGACAGTTTGCTGAATGTCTAAATGATTTTAGATAGTAATGAAGATAAAATGTGGGCAAACTCAACACCAATATGCAAGTAAGTAAGTATGGCAGCACTGACACATCAAGGTCTAAACTGGCAGTGCTAATTTCCACTTTGTGACCCTTTGGCCAAGAATTGCAATTAAGGGCTGGGGGCCAGAAATCTTGTGCTTTTGTACACCCTCCCTGCTTACCTTTTGCATATTTCTCCATTTGCCTATTTAGAGCTGGTTTAGATCTGTCTAACATCACTGACCCCCATTTAAAACAAATAAACAGGCAATACTAGGAATCAAACCTGTACCCCATGGACAAAGGATTTCTTACTAAGAGTGCTTTCCACTTAGCCAAAAACATTATTACAACCAGAGTAGAACAACTATTAAAAAAAAAATATTGAAAAAAAACAAGATGGATTTACAGCCATTTTCACTAATCTTCAATACACATTGTATTTTACTTAGACAAGTTATTGTAAGGCAGGTGTCAACAAAGCTCCAGCAGGGATTGCTTTACTTAAGATGCAAACTAGCATGGTGAATACTTAGCTGGTAAAAACCAAATACACTAGCAATGCCAGGAATTAAACCTGTACCCCTTGGACAAAGGATTCCCAAACCAGAGTGCCAACAACTTAGCAAGGAACACAAATGTGACCAGAGAACTATTATTTGAAAAAAGAAATATTGAAAAAAACTCAATTCATGGTTGTTGCTTTTCTCTACTGTCCCATAAACAATATATTTTATTTAGACAAATTAATTTTAAGACAGGTATCAACAAAACTCCATCAGGGATTGTATTTACTTAAGATACAACAAGCAATGTGATTGCATAGCTTTGTGATATTCTAGTCTTAAATAATGATAAAAAAGCAAATTTACATTTGCTATTTGTTTTCCAAACCATTTTAAGCAAAACCATCTGCAACAGCAATATGTCCATGGTTAGATTAGTGTCTATCCAAAATGCTTTACAACAGAAGGGACACATTTCTTGCAAAGCAAATACTCAGCTTTAATGCTATTCTGTGTCATCTCTAAAAAATTAAACTGTATCAGGTGTATTTTGATATAAGATACTTCTAAGACTTTTAGCAAGGGGGCAGGCATTTCTTCACAATTTATACAATGTGTAAAAGAGCACCAGGGAGTGAGATTGAAAAAAAAACTTTCAGGGATGGGTCTAAAGGCTAAAGTATGTTCTGGGAAGGTCTGCTTACATGGAGTACAAAGAAACTGTTTCACAGCTTTCCTCAATCCACTTTATAAGGTTTTAAAGATATGCAAAGACATTTCCTAAATCTTGAAAAAGAAATATTGATATGGCTTAAAATGCTACTCAAATAAAAGGAATTGCATTTTAAGAGCTAAAGCCAGAGTAAAAGAAACTGATAATTAAAAATTAAAGTAAATCTTGTTTTGTCAAAATTTCAATAGTATAGGTATAGACCTTTTGAGTAAGCAATTATCTAAGACTTAGAAATCAGAAAAGGGTTGACATAGAAGCCTGGCAGTACCTTCCCAGAGTGTTTTTGACCCTGGATTAACTACTGAGTTTCATTCTTGTAACCTATTCCCTTTCCAAGATAATGAAAATTAGCTAAACTAGAATTTTACGTATTTTTTGCTTTGGATTCATTACTGGAAGTTCTATTTTCCTGACTTAACCCATTTCTAAGATAGCAAACAGTAGCCAAACTAGAGTTTGACCTGAAAATTTATCCATGGCCCTATAGGGTAAGGCTGAAATGTAAAGAGTTCTGACAAAGATGCAACACATCTTGAAGCATCTAGTAAGAATAGTAATTGGATTAACAATGCTTTATAACCACTAGGGTCTTGCTTCATCAAGGTTTTATCTCTGAAGCCAAATTACCAAGCTAAGGTCAAGCCTAGGGCATCAAAAGGATGAAACAAAGATTTCCAAGTATCTACATAAGTTTTCAGAAGCATATTCAAACTCTTGACTTCCTGTCTTAAGGCCTATGTGAATCAAATTGCAGGATATAACCCAACATTTATCCAAATATCCCTAATACGAAAAAAAACAAAATTAAACCTTACTTTTGCGTGGCTAGAATTCTATTTGTCAGCTTATAATTCTTATTTTATATAGACTTATTTATAGCCTACGAATTCTTCTTTTCGAAATCTACGCCTGAAAAGGTCAACCAACAATTATGAATGGTAGAACCCTACGGTTAAAAACAATGACAGTTCTGGTTAAATTAGAGTTCAACCAGTCAATTGTTTCACGCAAAATCACTTTTCATGACAACCTGGTTTGTCACTGTTTCACGCAAAAACAGCGGTTGAGCTCAACCACACCGAGTGGTTGAGCTCAAACAGTCTCTTTGGTTGACGCGAAAAAAGGCCTTTACTGCGCTAACCATTCTTTTGAGCACGGTAAGAAAATCACTTACTGCGGTTACTGCCGGCAGTAACTATTCTCGTTCCCAGCGGGTTGGGCAGTAACCATTTTCCCGCTAGGAACGGAAATAGTAACCATTGGGTTACTGCAGTAAGTCCCTGGAACACACCCAATTATAATATATGAAAATCACGTAATCTAAGTTGTCTTCTCCTTCTTTTACTAATACAGTAACAATTACATTATTTGCTTGGGTTAGATAGCGTCTATTATAAATCAAGCTTGTTGACAAGGGACCCATTTTTACGAGGGTCAGTGTTAAGTGCATGCTCACCTCACATTTTTGCGAAAGTAACCATTTATTGAAACAACGTTGGACTTCCTTATTCTTTCTACTCTTGTCTCAACGCAGAGTTGAATTAGAGCTCGCCTTCAGTCTACTCAGCTGTAGTTCCCGCAATAGTTCTGAAAAGACCTAAACGCCGAAAGCTTGCTTATTTGTTACTATAGAAAGATGATTGAAAATGAACAAGAGCTAAGAGCTCATATGGCACTTGTGACGAGGCGAGAAGAGCTAAGAGCCAAGAGATCATATGGTATGAGCTCTAACAAAATTCTATGAATCAATAGATTGATTTAAAAAGAAAATAAGAGGCTTAATTCCGATCAAGATTTAAAATAAGAGCTATGAGTCACAAAGTCCTTCTAAATATCAAAATTCATTAAAATCCGATCACCCACTCGTAAGTTATAAATACCTATTTTTTTCTAATTTTTCCTCTCCCTTTTGCCCCCCAGATGGTCGAATCTGGGAAAAAGACCTTATCAAGTCAAATTGTGCAGCTCCCTGACAAGCCTACCAATTTTTATCGACCTAGCACGTCCAGAAGCACCGAACTTGCCAAATCACTGAAGCCCTCCCCCCAACTCCCCCAAAGAGAGTGAATCCAGTACGATTCTGTCAATCATGTATCAAGGACATTTGTTTATTCTATCCACCAAGCTTCATCCTGATTCCTCCACTCCAAGTGTTTTTCCAAGATTTCCCCCTCCAACTCCACCCAATGTAAAAAGATCTGGCCGGGATTTGAAATAAGAGCTCTGAGATATGAATTGATTCTAAAAATCAAATTTCATTACGATCCGATCATCTATTCGTAAGATAAAAATACCCCAATTTTCATGTTTTCCAAGAATTTCGGTTTCCCCCTCCAACTCCCCCGAATGTCACAGGATCTGGTCGGAATTTGAAATTAGAACTTTAAAGCACAAGATCCTTCTAAATATCACATTTCATTAAGAACTGGTCACCCTTTCGTAAGTTACAAATACCTCAATTTTCAAAATTACCCTCCCCCAATTCCACCAAAGAGAGCAGATCCGGTCCAGTTATATCAGTCACGTATCTTAGACAGGTTTCTATTCTTCCCATCCAGTTTCATCCTGATCTCACCGCTTTAAGTATTTTCTAAGATTTCCAGTCCCCCCAACTGCCCCCCCCCCCAATTACACTTGATCCGGTTGAGATTTAAAATAAGATATCTGAGTTACGAGGTCCTTCTAAATATGAAGTTTCATGTAGATCCGATCACTCCTTCGTAAGTTAAAAATACGTCAATTTTTCTTATTTTTCAGAATTACCCCCCCCCTCCCAATTGAGCGGATCCGTTCCAATTATGTAAATCACTTATGCATGACTTCTGCTTATTTTTCCAACCAAGTTTCATCCCAATCCCTCCAATCTAAGCATTTTCCATCATTTCAGGTTTCCCCACCCCAAACTTCCCCCTATGTCACCAGATCCGGTCAGGATTTAAAATAAGATTGAGACACGATATCCTTCTAAATATCAAATTTCATGGAGATCCAATCACCCGTTCGCAAGTTAAAAATACCTCATTTTTTCTAATTTTCCAGAATTAACCCCCCCCCCCCCAACTACCCCAAAGAGAGTGGATCCGTTCTGGTTATGTCAATCATGTATCTAGGACTCGTGTTTTTTCCCATCAAGTTTCATCCCGATACCTCCACTCTAAGTGTTTTCCATGTTTTAGGTTTCCCCCTCCCAACTCCCCCCCACCAATGTCACCAGATCCGGTCGGGTTTAAAATAAGAGCTCTGAGCCACGATATCCTTCTAAATATCAAATTTCATTGAGATCCGATCACCCGTTCGTAAGTTAAAAATACCTCATTTTTTCTTATTTTTCAGAAATACCCCCCCCCCCCCCCAACTACCCCAAAGAGAGAGGATCCCTTCCGTTTATGTCAATCATCTATCTAGGACTTGTGTTTATTTTTCCCACCATGTTTCATCCCGATCCCTCCACTCTAAGTGTTTTCCAAGTTTTAGGTTTCCCCCTCCCAACTCCCCGCCCCGTCACCAGATCTTGGGATTTAAAATAAGCTCTAAGACAAGATATCCTTCTAAACATCAAATTTCATAGAGATCCGATCAACCGTTCGTAAGTTGAAAATACCTCATTTTTTCTTATTTTTAAGAATTACTCCCCCACCCCAACTACCCCAAAGAGAGCGAATCAGTTCCGATTTTATCAATCATGTATCTGGGACTTGCGCTTATTTTTCCCATCAAGTTTCATCCCGATCCCTCCACTCTAAGTGTTTTCCAAGATTTTAGGTTTCCCCCCTCCAACTCCCCCCAATGTCATCAGATGCGGTCGGGATTTAAAATAAGAGCTCTGAGACACAATATCATTCCAAATATCAAATTTCATTAAGATCCAATCACCCGCTCATAAGTTAAAAATACTTCATTTTTTCTATTTTTTCCGAATTAACCGGCCCCCCACTCCCCCCAGATGGTTAAGTCGGGAAAACGACTATTTCTAATTTAATCTGGTCCGGTCCCTGATACGCTTGCCAAATTTCATCGTCCTAAAGTTGCAAAACCGGGACCGACAGACAGACCGACAGACCGACAGACAGACCGACCGACAGAATTGGCGATTGCTATATGTCACTTGGTTAATACCAAGTGCCATAAAAACAGAACCATCATCTAAGAAAACTAACATAAGAAAGAAAACAGAGAAATATAAGATCCAAATTTCGTAATTGAAATTACCCAAGTCTTTAAGTGACTCTACAGAGTGACACAAGTTAAATAAATTCAACTAAATACAAAGGGTAAAATGTTAAGAGTAGCTGCCACTACGTAAAACGTTTGATGCTTATTGTAACCACAGACAAAAAAAATTATAATACAGATGTCTGTGTGCAGTATCTTACAATGTTAAAAACAGGGATTGGCTATCCAGGTGCCTTTTGGCTATGTGTGATGACGTTAATGCGTGCTAAAAGCCTGAGGGACGGAGGATAAACGAGAAAAAGCACTAAATTGATTGTTACCATTAAAAAATTTTCAGTTTTACGTCTGTATTACATAAATTTTGCTTGATGTTTTATAGACAACAAGAGAGAAAGACCTGAACACAATACTGCATTAAATCACAGAATAAAGCGAATCAGATCAAATTGAATTACATGTGAGAACCAAAATTTGACTTTTACCTAGTTTTCTAAAGTTTCGGTCACCACCGTTGCCAGTAAATCATGAGCGGTTTGTCCGAGATTGTCATTGGATGAGACTAACGACGCTTCTTGTCTATTGAGGTCCTGGCGATGGCCCTGCAGTATATTGCTAGTACGGGGTTCGAAACCTTGGTCCCGTACTACCAAGCTGAGATATAACTCAATGCGCCACCGGAGAAGTTTTGTTAGGTATTATCGATGAATGAGCCAGATTTGAACCTACCCTTGTTCCAAGTGCTGTTTCAGGCATTTAGTTTGAAGCACGCTTAAGCGGTTGCGAAAAATCTTTTTTCGGTTTTCCGAAATTTTGATTTATAAAGTACCAATCATAAAAATATGACTGGATAGCATGTATCGAGATAAGTATAAAATTCCTCAGCGGTATATATGGAAGTTTACACAATTTTTTGAACAAATATATGCAACCCCTATACAAAACATAATTATATTTTGTGACTGATTTGTATTGAGAAGGTGAGAAACTCTGAAATAATATTGTAGTTGCATTTCATTTCCGTGGTCAGCTCAAGTAATGTAAATTTTCACTTTTTTCAACATTTCATTAGTAAACGTTTGAAAGAATCGATGCCATTCCACTGATTCAAACTGAAAAGTCAGAGACCCATCTGTACCGGTTAAAAAAAAAACACATAATTATTTGCCTTCCTTTATATACAATTTTTCGAAAATCTAGTTTTCTTAAACGATTACTCAAACATTTGTAGGAGTATTTAGACTTATATACTTAGTTTTCAGTGTACACTTAGACGAGTCTTTACTAAAGTTCAGATATTTCTAAAGAACTTAGCCTTTCTTTAAATGTTTTAGGATGAACAGAGCAGGTGATGTGCCATATTATGCAGAGCTTTAACTTGATGAAAATAAGCTGTAAGTGGCCACCATTTTGGATTTCACTCAGTGAAATTCAAAACATAAATTAATAATGTGTTTGCACTTCTCATACATTTACTTTCTATTATAAAAAAATTCCCTTAGAAACTACAATGTTGTAAAAACCACCCCGCTTCGCAAAAAATGCAAACTAAAATTTTAAGACAGCCAAAAAGTAAAAACATCAATTTATTTGTCTCTTTGCCTTAGCAAGACTCGAAAACAAGTTTTCGACAGTAAAAATAAGTTTAAATTTTAAGTTTTTCATCCCCGTTGTAAAAGAACGATCTTGAAATATGGTTTCGACAGCCTAAAGAAGTGTGTGATTTTAATTTTCCCCTTCTTGTTATTAGGAAATTATGAAATGAAATTTTGAAATTATGTGCATATATATATATATATATATATATATATATATATATATATATATATATATATATATATATATATATATATATATATATATATCATATATATATATATATATATATATATATATATATATATATATATATATATATATATATATATATATATATATATATATATATATATATATATATATATATATATATATATATGTATATTATATCAATAATAAAATATATATATCAATAATAAAATAATATATATATATATATATATATATATCAATAATAAAACAATATGATCTTCAAATTATAATGAATAAAGGGGCTAATTTCCGTCTTTCTCATCATTTGAAACCATCGAGTATTCTTGATAACTTGGAAAATGATTTTGATTTATTTATTGATAAGTGGTGTAAGAAAGAAAATAAAAATAAAGAGAGTTTTCAAAGTTGGAAGAATTTAATTATTAGTACGAAATAAAATATATGCTAACTTAAAAAACAGTAACACTAAATCATTATTTTATAATGTTAGGATAAAACAAGCAATTGCTAATCTACAGAATGAATTTGTAATTTTGCCGGTGCATAAGCCTAATAACAATTTTGCCATAATTTGTCAGAAGCTGTATTTTGATGTCTTAACGAGGGGGTTATGCAAGACTAATGTTTACGAAAAGGTGAATTTAGAGGATGAGAGTTTAATTGAAAAAAACTGAAGAAATGCTTTTTAAAAATTTAATATTAGAATTAATGACAATGATAAAAAGTTTCCTTTCCTATATTGGACTGTAAAATTTTATAAGAATCCCCCTAAACCACTGTTTATTGCTGGAGCAGCTAGATGTCCAACTCGCATTGCTGCTTCTGACCTCTCTTTAATTTTAAAGGGAATTATAAATAAACTTAAAACCTATTGTTCTGGTATTAAAAAATTTTCGAATTTTAATCCATACTGGAGTGTTAATAATTCACTGCAGGTGATAGACTCTTTAACAATGGTTTCAGCTAAAAGAATTGAGTCTTTCGATCTTGCGACAATGTATGCTGATTTATCACTTAATGTAGTGCTAGAAAGTCTAAAAACGGTTATCAAAAAATCTTTCCTCACTTTAGCCTGTAGACCTATCCCTGAAAGTTTCATTTTCCTAACCTAAACCCTTTCCAAGATAGCAAGACGTCAATTAACTAGAATTTTACCTAAGAACCAAGAGCATTAAATGAAGAATCTAAAGTTGAATTTTTTTTTATCATATTTCTGCTCTATAAAAGGCATAAGACTTGACCAGTAAAGCCCGAATTTTAGTATAGCCTAGTAATTCTTCCCTGGCCTAAAGAATCACAATTTAACTTAGAGGCATATATTCCTAAGGAACATTTTCATACCTTAATACTGCATTAAATCACAGAACAAAGTGATTTATATGTAATAGCAAAATTTGACCTTTACCTGGTTTTCTAAAGTTTTGCGTACCACCGTTGCCGATAAATTGTATGAACGCTTTTATCAGGGATTGTCATTGGATCAGATTAACGACACTTCTTAGTGTATTCCTACTATGGGGTTCGAACTCTTGGTCCCGTATTACCAAGCTGAGATAAAACTTACTGCACCTCCGCAGAAATTTTGCTAGGTGCTATCAATGAATGAGCCAAATTTTTTACTTATCTCTGTTCCAAGTGCTGTTTCAGGCTTTTAGTTGAAGCACGTTTAAGCGGTAGCGAAAAATCGTTTTTTGGGTCTCCGTGTTCAACCCAGCAAAAATTCAAAGGACTCTATCTATGATTGCAAAATGTATGTTCCTCATTCGTGTTTTCACCTAATTTGCAAAACTACGTGGAATTCGTCATCTTGTTGGTCAAGTTCTACTACTACTGTAACTCAAAACTCACCGCAGCACCAACCCGCCTAAGGGCAACACAGCAACTCACGCTACTCCTACATTTTGATCTCTTCAAAGCCCCTCTCTCATTAAGTTCCCTCTTCCCTTGATTCTTTCTTTACATCTTCTTACCTTCGCCGTGGATAACAAGTTTTCCGTTTAGCCCAAGGTGGTTAGCTGAAAGGGACTATCTTCAGCAATGAAGATATGTGGAACGTGCCTTAGCCATCTCAAATTTTTTCTTCATTATAACCCTAGTAAGCGGGATTGAATCACACTTTTCATACAGCCTACTGTTTGAAATACGGTCAGTCAGTTGGATACCCAAAACAATCTGCAGGTGATTTCTTTAGAAAACATCTAGCAAATCTTCGTTCATTTTTTGGAGCGGTTTCAAAACCACATTTAACCACTGCCGTCACTGTAACTTCCAGTATTTTATTCTTGGTCAAATTTTTTTCAACAGTGAAAAAATACCCTGAGCCTTGACTATTCTAGATTTAAGATCTTCACTGCTCCCACTATCTTTAAAAATAATACTGCCAAGGTAGTGGAGGTGTCCAGTTGATATATTTTTTCGTTTCCCAGCATCATCTTTTCATCTTCCCTAATTCCTAGTCATAGCGACTTAATCTTCCTAACATCAATTTTAAACCTGTTCTAGCACCCTGAACTCACAAAACCGGTAAATTTTCGTTTATCAATTATAGATTAATTTTGTTAAAACTATTCAAAAAATTAAGGTTCGGAGATAAAATATCTTACAAATGTGAATAAGTTGCATTGCGCTTAAAATACGTTTTTTTTTCCGGATAATCATTTTAATGCTTTGTTCTACTCTTTTAAATGAACTAAACTCAAAGAAGGTTTGCTTTCCTTAGGTACTACGCATAAAAAGTACGAACTACAGTTAGAGGCAATAAATGGAAAGAAGTGGAAGTAAAACGAGCCTGCCAAACTAGCGTTCCTCGAGAAGTGAAATTTCGTGTCTTTTGCCTAAGGAAAAAATTTTCCAAATTACCATTTAAATTCTCAAGTAGCTTTATGAAAAAAAGAATTTGAATTATTTTATAAGTTTTTTGATGCTTTAATAAGTTGTTGGTTTTAATGCGTGACCAGTCGAGAGCACTTAGTTGCACTGGGTTTTTCTGCGCTATTCTGTTTTTTATTATTAATTTTAGCGGTGTCGTAACTAGAATGACTACGGTTCGGGTTTTTTGGTAATTTGCAAGCAATCAAATATATTTTTTCGGGAATTTTCGTTGTATTTCCTTATTTCTGCCAATAAGAAATTTCACAAAAGTTTAAGCATATCTAAATAACGGTGCTGAGCAAATTGAATCTCCGTTATTTAGATATGCTTAAATTTTTGTGAAATTTCTTATTGGCGGAAATAAGAAAATATAACGAAAAATCCCGAAAAAATATATTTGATTGCTTGCAAATTACCAAAAAAATCGAATCGTAGTCATTCTAGTTACGACACCGCTAAAATTAACAATAAAAAACACAGATTAGCGCAGAAAAACCTAGTGCAACTAAATGCTCTCGATTGGTCACGCATTAAAACCAACATCTTAATAAAGCATTAAAAAACTTATAAAATAATTCAAATTATTTTTTTCATAAAGCCACTTGAGAATTTAAATGGTAATTTGGAAACTTTTTCCTTAAGCAAAAGACACGAAATTTCACTTCTCGAGGAACGCTAGTTTGGCAGGCTCGTTTTACTTCCACTTCTTTCCATTTATTGCCTCTTACTGTAGTTCGTACTTTTTATGCGTAGTACCTCAGGAAAGCAAAACTTCTTTAAGTTTAGTTCATTTAAAAGAGTAGAAAAAAGCATTAAAATGAATATCAGAAAAAAAAACGTATTTTAAGCGCAATGCAACTTATTCACATTTGTAAGATATTTTATCTCCGAACCTTAATTTTTTGAATAGTTTTAACAAAATTAATCTATAATTGATAAACGAAATTTTATCTGTTTTGTGAGTTCAGGGTGCTAGAACAGGTTTAAAATTGATGTTAGGAAGATTAAGTCGCTACGACTAGGAATTAGGGAAGATGAAAAGATGATGCTGGGAAATGAAAAAAATATATCAACTGGACACCTCCACTACCTTGGCAGTATTATTTTTAAAGATAGTGGGAGCAGTGAAGATCTTAAATCTAGAATAGTCAAGGCTCAGGGTATTTTTTCACTGTTGAAAGAGATTTGACCAAGAATAAAACACTGGAAGTTACAGTGACGGCAGTGGTTAAATATGGTTTTGAAACACGGTTGAACACGGAGACCCAAAAAACGATTTTTCGCTACCGCTTAAACGTGCTTCAACTAAAAGCCTGAAACAGCACTTGGAACAGAGATAAGTAAAAAATTTGGCTCATTCATTGATAGCACCTAGCAAAACTTCTGCGGAGGTGCAGTAAGTTTTATCTCAGCTTGGTAATACGGGACCAAGAGTTCGAACCCCATAGTGGGAATATACTAAGAAGCGTCGTTAATCTGATCCAATGACAATCCCTGATAAAAGCGTTCATACAATTTATCGGCAACGGTGGTGCCCAAAACTTTAGAAAACCAGGTCAAAGGAAAAAAATTTAAATCTGAAAATAATGAATTTTGATATTTGAAAAAATTCTCACAGCTGAAAAAGACGAAAAAGGTATCAAATCATCTTTACTTGAAAATGGACTTTCCGGAAGACAAAAAAGAGTGGAAGATTCAAGTTAATTAAAAATCAAGCGAATTGAGCAGCTTATTTGGTGTTAACTTTAAATGTTCATAAAGATATTGAAAGAAACAGAAGAAAGTAATTTAAGAATTACACAGGAATATAAAAGTCATAATAAAGTTCTCTAGTCTATTGGAATTGGTAGCCTATAAGAACATGGTTGAATAAAACATTTTGTGGTTAAACTGCAATTATTCAACTTGGGATTAGTGATACAAGTTCAAAATAATCAATTTAAGTGCTGTTAAAACGCTGCTTGGCAACAATTCAAGTTGTAGAAAATAGTAATACCTGAAGATTTTGATGGTTGAAAAAAAAAATAACAAATTAATGTGAAGGTGAAAAAGTGTTTATTGAATTTTGGTAAATGCAAAACAGTGAAGGGACTGTATGGTTGATATTCAGACCACCTTTTAGGCTCTTTTATCTCCTTGAGATCTTGTGCCATATGAAATATTGCTTACTTGTATGTATGTGTTGTATATAGTGCCCTTATTTGCTTGTATTTTTGCCTCTCTTTTTACTTTATTGAGGTCTGTTTAATCGTATTTGTGCATTCACTTTTTTTTTTTTTTTTTTTTTTTTTTTTTTTTTTTTTTTTTTTTTTTTTTTTTTTTTTTTTTTTTTTTTTTTTTTTTTTTTTCTGCAAAGTAAGCTTGTCACGTGAAAGAAGTAATGGTTCCTGGTAGTCCTGGGAAGGGTGGAGGTTGTGGGGGAGTTAGAGGTGGACCCACTGTACCAAATTTGTTGGCTAAAGGTCATGATATGACAAAAATTACTGACACTAATGACAAGGGTATGCTAGTCCCTCTATCAAAGACTTCTGCTGGATATCTAGGGCGTAGATTGGCTGTAGCTCTAGGAAATGATTATGGGAAAATACTCCCACGAATAGGTCCTAGAGGCTCTCTTGAAGTTGTTCCAAAAAATCTAGACATTGCTAATAAGATCTTAGGCATAAGGGATCTCACATTGAATAATATAGTGATCAAATTTGAAATGAAGCCAGAAAATATGCTATACTCAAGCAGAAAAGGAGTACTATACGTTCCCAGGGACTTAGCTACTCCTGAAGAACTCTGTAAGGAGATTCAGCAAGTAGAACAGGTTACAAAGGCAACTGTACTAAACCCTCATCCCACATCTAGAGATGGTAAACCATACACTAGCTACACTATACATGTTGACTTCTCTCAAGAAATGGATTTTCCTACAATAATTCCTATATGGAGTGCCCTCACTGTGGTGAAACAGTTCATACCAAAACCGTTGAGATGTTTCAAGTGCCAGAAATTTGGCCATAACTCTCTAAACTGTTGGGGTAAAGATACTTGTGGTATTTGTGGAGATAATCACCCCATGACAGCTTGCCCTGAGTTAAACAAAAACAGAAATGAACAAAAAGTAAGATGTGCAAACTGTAATGGACAGCACACTGCCCTCAGTAAAGAGTGCCAGGATTACAAGTTTAGAGCTGCAATTCTGAAAACGTCAGTCACAAAAGGTATATCATTCAAAGATGCAGTTCAAGCTTTCACTGACACCAAAGGGAAGACTCTGCACACACCACCACCAGCTTTAAACTTTGAACATTTTCCAGTCCTTGTTCACCCTTCAATCCCACCAGAAGCAAAAATACAGGAACCAATTAACAAGGAAGTTGTCTTACTGAGAGAAAAAATAGACCAACTAACCACAGTAGTGTCATCATTGTGCTCACTGATTGCTTCCAGTGTAAAGTTAAGCAAAAGCTCGAAGTCAGAGGTACAGAAGATCCTGTCTTCACTGAAGAAATCTGAATCCTTTGTTTCTGGAAATGAAACAGACTCAGAGGATGGTATGGATGAAGATATCTTTGTTCCAAAGAAAATTTTGTCCTCTCCAGAGAAAAAGACATTAAATAAGCGTGTTCATAAACAAAAAATCAAAGAATGACTACAAGGGTAATCCAACTAAACATTAGGGGAATGGGAAAATCAAAGGTAGTAGAATTGAAAAACCTTCTAGTGAGGAGTAAGCCAGATATTGTACTAATTCAGGAAACTTTATTGAATGAACAGAAAACTTCCCCAAATTTTAAAGGCTATAGCATGGCTAGATGGGATAGGAAGACAGGACCAGGGGGAGGACTTATGACTTTAGTTAAGGATAATATCCCGTTTAAAATAGTAGATGATTTTACCCCAGGAAAAAATGAAATTGGGATTATATCTGTCAAAGAGGATGGAACGGATAACTGGATATCCGTTATCAACTATTATAACAGGACTGCAACTGACTTTGATTTTAAACAGTTCAAAGATGCTTTTCAGAAATGTAATGAGAGGAAAATAATTGCTGGTGACTTCAACCTTCATAACCCAATGTGGGACTCAACATCTTCTCCAAATAATAATTCTAATTTACTGGCAGATTTTATTACTGATCCTCAAAATATGGTTTGTCTTATCACTCCAATAGATCTAGGTACTAGGCTAAACCCCTTAAATGGGAAGACTTCTACTATAGATTTAACAATTGCTTCTTTAGACCTTTCAGTTGACTTTGAGGTTATTATACCGTCACCCTTTGACTCTGATCATTTCCCAGTGATGTCAGTGCTTAATTTTTCTGCTTATAGACTTCAGTTAATGAAGTCGGTGAGTTGGAAGTTCCGCAAGGAGTCCTGGCCTGAATGGCAGAGAGAGGTAGACTCGGATCTGACGGATGTTGAACTACCTACCTCTGTTGAGGAGCTTAATGAGAAGTTAACTCAAGTTATGGTGAATGCTAGTGAAAGGGTATTTGGGTATGTAAAACTTAAAAGAAAATCTAGAAACTCCACACCAGGGTGGAATGCTGCATGCCAAAAAGCTTATAAGGAACGAAACACGGCAAGAAACAAGTTTAGAAGAAATCCTACAGTTACAAACAAAATTGAAATGAATGCAAAACAAGCCATCTTTAGGAAAATTGTTCCCCAAGAAATCAAGAATGGATGGAAGACTCTAATTGAGACAAAGTTTACGAAGACTACATCAATCAAAGAGTTGTGGAGGAGCTGGAAAGTCTACACTGGACAAAGGTCTTCCCCAATATCTGGCATCATGATACACAACGGAACCACTGCCGCCACAACACCCGAGAAAATAAAACTTCTGAAAGAGTATCTAATTGCAAACATTCCTCCACAACTTTCTACTCAAAACCGACCCACTATGCAACCTACACAGGTCTTCCCTAAGAATGATATTGAACTTGTAGAACAGGATATTGATACGATTATTAAAAAATTAAAACCAGGGGCTATGGGCCCAGACAGGATTCACAATGAGATGCTGTCCAACATGTCCCCCCTGCTTAAGGCTTCTGTCTTAACTTTGTTTAATAGGTCCATCAAGGAAGGTTATGTCCCATCGCTTTGGAAAAAAGCTGCAATAATACCAATCCTGAAACCCCAAAAGGACCCTACATCCCCAAAATCATATCGCCCAATTGCCTTGACTTCATGCCTCTGCAAGCTAATGGAGAGACTGATAAAAAAGAAAGTTCTACCAGAAATTGAGAAAGTAGTTCAGCCAGAACAACTAGGCTTTCTGCCCCAACGCAGTACAATAGACTGTCTTGTGAGGCTTGAAAATCAAATAAAACAGGGATTCCGCCTAGGAAAAGAAACTCTAGCTGTTTTCCTTGATATGACTTCAGCATTTGACAGAGTGAATATCCCTACTCTAATGGCAAAACTAAAGAAGCTAAATATTAGCCCTCAAATCGTGGAATGGATTGGTAATTTCTTGACTGAGAGGAAAATAGAAATAACTTTAGAAAATCATTCGTCTGGCTTTTTTAGTGCTCCAAATAATGTGGGTCTCCCCCAAGGAGGGGTACTAAGTCCTTTATTGTTTTTAGTATATTGTCACGATATAAACTTAGATACGATACTGGGTTGTAAACTATACTTATATGCTGATGACATTGCAGTAGCTGCCTCCTCTCGAGATAGGGGATGCCTTAAGGCTTCAGTCCAAAAAGCCCTGTATTACTTAGAAAATTGGACAATGGAAAACTACATGTCATTTTCAACAGAGAAGTCAGTAAGTGTTCTTTTCTCAAGGAAAAATCGAACAAATGCTCAACCCCCCATTGTGTCTTTAGCAGGAGTGGACATCCAACATGCAGAGAAATTTTGCTATCTAGGAGTCTTACTGGATTCAAAGTTGCTATGGACTAACCACATCGACTATCTTGTTGGTAACCTGAGAAGTAGGGCAAACTTTGTCAATGCAATCTGCCTCTCTAAAAGAGGAGCCCCATATTCTTGTGTTTCAAAACTAATTGGAGCAACAATCACCAGCAAACTGGACTATGGTAGCATGTTCTATAGGGAAGCAACTAAGCACAACCTCCAGAAACTTGATTCAGCTTTTAATCAAGTTCTCCGACGAGCTCTAGGCTGCTTAAAAACCACCCCCACCCCAGCCCTCTACTGTGAGCTTGGCGTCACATCACTTCAGAGGAGAAGAAATAATCTTCAAGCCCGTTACTTTCTAAAAAAAATGGGATCAACAAATCATATTGTTTATAAAGAATGCATTGCTACATGGAATCAAGATCTCCAGTTTAGACCAAGGTTTTCCCCTACAGTCTATAAATATTCTTGTCTGATGAGTAATGCTGGCCTTCCAGGCCTAGTTCCAACCCCAAATATAGATGACCTTTCCTCACGCTTCAACGGAATAGGTAATGTAATTAATTTAGCTCTAGATAATAGAATTAATGATTCAGGAACAATAATTTTAAAATTAGAGTGGTATAGGCTGACTCTGCAATGGACTGACTTTACTCACATATATACTGACGGATCTAAGTCGGAAATGGGTGTAGGCTGCGCTTTTGTAGTCCCGTCAACTGGTACTTCTTGCGGATTTAAGCTACCTGACAAGCTTACTGTTTTTTCTGCAGAAATGATTGCTATTTATCAAGCACTTCTTTATATTAAGTCAAACGGTATAGTTGGTAGCTTTTTGATTTGTTCTGATTCTCTATCTGTATTAAATTACTTAGCTATGAAACGAAATGATGCCAAAGAAACTGCTGCACAAATTGAAAAAATAGTTGATGACCTTCTAATACATGGCTATGATCTACAACTTACATGGGTCCCAGCACATGCAGGTATTCCTGGGAACGAGTCAGCTGACAAAATGGCAAAATGGGCTTGCAGAAATGGTGAATTGTTGGATGTAAACTTGTCCCTGAGTGAATATATTCAGGGTTATGAGGCCAAATCCGCAATTGATGAGAAAGCTGATTTCACAAGAAAGTCCACTAATACAATCTTGGATCTATATGATTTTAAGCCTCCTCCATTGGACCTAATTCACAGTGAGAGGAAAATTGCCACAACAATATTTCGAATCAGATCTGGCCATGCTAAAGTGAATTCTGTTCTCTTTAAATGGAATTTGGTTGACTCCCCAAATTGCATTGTATGTAATGTATATGAAGATGTCCGCCATGTTATAATGTCGTGTAAAAAGTATTATATCCAGCGTGAAATATTAAAAAGAAAAGTTCTAAAGCTCTTTGGTGCCTTTACTTTCCGTGCGGTGGTGGGTCATTCATCCGCCCCTCCGTGGGCTCGTAGGGTGTCTGTTTCTGCACTGGGTTGTTTTATTAGAACTTCAAGTTTATTCGATGTGCTTTAACAGTCTTGGGTCATGTTGTATCAAGTCAAATGTTTATTAATGTATTCAATATATTGTATAAGTTTAATGTGTTTCCCACGAACTTTAATGTAAATTGTAATTTACGGCTGTAAATACTATAGAATTAATTAGGGTGGTCTGACGTAGGTGGCTATACTAGTGGAAAAAATGGTTTGCCACCAATAAAGAATCTGCAAATAACGATTCTAAGTGATTCACTAATCTGAAAGTAGTCATCGTTTCTTAAAAATTCTCCATACACATTGTCTGGACAAGATTGATACGTACGTGACGGAGCTGATTCATGCTCCAAAAACGTTGGAATCAACAACAACAACCAGGTAAAGGTCAAATTTTGCTATTACATATAAATCACTTTGTTCTGTGATTTAATGCAGTATTAAGGTATGAAAATGTTCCTTAGGAATATATGCCTCTAAGTTAAATTGTGATTCTTTAGGCCAGGGAAGAATTACTAGGCTATACTAAAATTCGGGCTTTACTGGTCAAGGCTTAGGCCTTTTATAGAGCAGATATCAGATAAAAAAAATTCAACTTATATTCTTCATTTAATGCTCTTGGTTCTTAGGTAAAATTCTAGTTAATTGACTTCTTGCTATCTTGGAAAGGGTTTAGGTTAGGAAAAATGAAACTTTCAGGGATAGGTCTACAGGCTAAAGTATGTCCTAGAAAGGTATTTTAATGTACCCACCTCTACTCCTTCTCCCTCTAGAGGGCCTGAAATTTAGTTGGAAAATGAATAAGTTATGTCAGATAAGAAAATTTGGTAAAATTCTAGTTAATTGACTTCTTGCTATCTCAGAAAGGGTTTAGGTTAGGAAAATGAAACTTTCAGGAATGTTTTGACAGACTAAAGTATGTCCCGGGAATGTATCTTGAAGCAACAACCTCCACTCCTTCTCCCTCTAGAGGGCCCTGGCCTTTGATGACCTTTAAAAATATGTGTTATAAAAGTGAAACCTTGCAAAATAGATCTTCTGCTTAATTGAAGTACAACAAAATTGTTTTCAGCTTCATAACTTCGCTCAATTCCATTTTATAAGGTTTTAAAGATATACAAATACATTTCCTAAGTTTTGAAAAAAAAAACATTGGTATGGTATGGCTCAAAATTCTACTCAAATAACAGGAATTGCTTTTCATAATTAAAGGCAGAGAAAAAGCAACTAGTATTAAGATAAAATGTTGTTTGAAACTTTCAGGGATGAATCTACAGACTAAAGTGTGTCCTGGGAAGGTATTTTGAAATACCCACCTCCACTCCTTCTCCCTCTAGAGGGCCCTGAAATTTGCCTACATGACAAGTCTATACCTATTGAAATTTTGACAAAACAACATTTATCTTAATACTAGTTGCTTTTTCTCTGCCTTTAGTTCTGAAAAGCAATTCCTGTTATTTGAGTAGAATTTTGAGCTATACCATACCAATGTTTTTTTTTTCAAAACTTAAGAAATGTTTTTGTATATCTTTAAAACCTTATAAAATGGAATTGAGCAAAGTTATGAAGCTGAAAGCAATTTTGTTATACTTCAATTAAGCAGAAGATCTATTTTGCAAGGTTTCACTTTTATAACACACATATTTTTAAAGGTCATCAAAGGCCAGGGCCCTCTAGAGGGAGAAGGAGTAGAGGCTGTTGCTTCAAAATACCTTCCCAGGACATACTTTAGTCGTTAGAAACATTCCTGAAAGTTTCATTTTCCTAACCTGAACCCTTTCTGAGATAGCAAGAAGTCAATTAACTAGAATTTTACCAAATTTTCTTATCTTACTTAATTGTGACAACCAATGCTTGTTTATTATACAACTTTAACAAAATGATTTCTATAATAAAATTATAAGTTTGAAGCCACTATTTGAACCCTTTTTGTAACTAGATACTATAGAAAAATTATCAGTTTAAAGGGTTCAAAAAATGCTTAAAATTAAATTTGCAAGAAAAGTGATTATTATATTCAGAAAGAGCATAAGAAATGGCATCTTGTAATATGTTCACTTTGTTCACAGGTCAATTATATGAACTAGTCCATATTTACCAACAATGCCTTGTCTTGATTGATATAAATTACCCTGGAAGCA
This sequence comes from Artemia franciscana, assembly GCF_032884065.1. NCBI lineage: Eukaryota > Metazoa > Arthropoda > Branchiopoda > Anostraca > Artemiidae > Artemia > Artemia franciscana. The sequence goes on from NC_088874.1 coordinate 21,756,074, forward strand.
ATATTTTTCTTAAGCAGATCATTGGTAAAATTATAGCAGTTTGTATAACTGGCTTACCAATAAAGTGAACATATCAATTGATGCCTTCTTTATGCTCTTTATGAATATAATAATTGCTTCTACCTTAAATTCAAATTTAAGCACTTTTCAACCTAACCTAAACTAACCTTATTATAAATAATTTTAGCACTGAGAAAATGTAGTGTTATTTTGTTGAAAACAGTGCAGAGAAAACATAGGATTATTTTGCTGGAAACAATGGATAACTTGTACTTTAATTGAAAATTCATCATTTTTAAGTGCTTAAAAAGTGCTTAAATCTGAATTCATAGTAGAAGTGATTGTTGTATTTGTAAAGAACATAAAAAAAGGCATCAAGTGGTATGTTTGCTTTGATGTTAAGTTAAAGTTTGATGTTTTGATGTTAAGAACTATCATAATTTTTTGAGAATTCATCATTTTTAAGAGCTAAAAAAGTGCTTAAATATCAATTTAAGGTAGAAGCAATTATTATACTCATAAAAAGCTTAAGAAAAGGCATCAGGTGGTATATTCACTTTATAGGAAAGCCAGTTATATGAACTGTTATAAAATTTTACCAGATCATTTTTGAACTGGCAACTATGATTAGGCAGTCAATGTAACTGGACAGCCTCCTAATATTCTAATGGCTATGATTGGCTGTCCAATCAAAGCTGGCCCTGCTGCTGGCAGGATGAATGATGTCAATCAAGAAGAGGCTTTATTTATTAATTTGGCTAAGCCTTATGCAATTTGGACTAAGTGTTTGTTCATTACAGAGAGGGAGAGGGGAATTAACAAAAATAGTAGTGTCTTTTTAACTTCTAATTTTATGCTCTATGATTTTTACACTCATGCTTGTGACAATCCCCCCCCCCTCTCTAAAAGCCCTTGGTATAGCCCTAGGCCATGTATAAAAATAAAGAAGCCAACATTCTAGGTAAGTTACTTTTGAAATATTGGGAAGTAGTTAGACTTGGAACCTGAAACTTACAGGAAAAGATCCAGTATACAGACTAAAGTATATCCCAGGAAGGTGTTTTAAATTACTTACCTCCACTCCTTCTCCCATTAGAAGGGACTGATCTTTATTGACCTTTAAAATGTTGGTTTCATAAAATTAAAACCTTGTCAAATAGATCTTCTGCTTAAATATTACAAGTAATTACTTGTGTTAAGTATACAAGAGAAATATTTTCAGCTTCAAAATTTTGCTCAATCCCAAGTTTTCTAAGATCTGCAAATGTATTTTTTAAATTTAGGAAAAAAATCTGTTGATATGGCCTGAAATTATACTCAAATAACAGGAATTGTACTTTTAGAGCTAAAACTTGAGAAAAGGAAAGTGAAAACAACAATTGAGGGATAATGTTGTTTTGTCAAAATTCCAATAGGTCAGTAGACAAACATGTCATGTAGGCTAGGCATTTTTCTAAGTCATAGACATCAGAATAGGATTAACATAGTAGCTTGGCATTACCTTTCTGGAGTATGTTTTTGACCCTGGATTCATTACTGACAGTTTTATTTTCGTAATTACTTGTATTAAATACACAAGAAAAACATTTTCAGCTTCATATCTTTGTTCAATCCCAATGAGTTTTCAAAGATCTGCAAATACATTTCCAAAATTTAGAAACAAAACCCATTGATATGGCTGGAAATTTTGCTCAAATAACAGGAACTGTATTTTTAGAGCTAAAACTAGAGAAAAAGAAAGTGACAACTGAAAATCAAGGAATAATGTCGTTTTGTCAAAATTCTGATAAGTTAGTAGACAAACATGTCAAGCTGGCAAATTTCTTAGACATACAAATCAGAAGAGGATTAACATAGTAGCTTGGCATTACCTTCCTGATGTATATTTTTGGCCCTGGAGTCATTGCTAGCAGTTTGTTTTCCTAATCCAACCACTTTCCAAAATAGCAAAAAGTACCTTGTCCAGAATTTTGCCATAGAGATTAGTTGAAATGAAATTTTGATTCTTCAGTAAGAAAAGCTAGTTTCAGCTAATTGTATTCTTTTCATTTTTGTCCATGTTTTCAAATCATTTTTTGATGATACAGTCTAATTTCATCTGATTTTGTATGGAATATAGCTATTTACTACTACTACTACTACTACTAAAACTGACAACTTACTACAGCACCAAGGTGCCCAAGGCCAACAGCCACACATACTCATTCTCCATATCAATCTATTCAAAGCTTGCCTCTTTACCCTCTCCTATGAAGTTCCAATTTACTTTAAATCTTCCCTATTATCTCTCTAAGCCTGTTTGGGGACAATCGGCTTTTTGTTTAGTTTTACATGGATCACCAAAGATGACAAACTTTGGTAATATGTCACCCTTCACCTGTAAACCATAACCTAGCCATCTTAACCTTTTTCTCATCACAGCTGTAGAAAATGTGATAGAAAAAAGAAAGAAAACAGAGCATTCAACCTAAATACTTAATAAATTACTTAAAATTTTTCCCCAAGGTGGTGTCAATAGATTTTCTTGGCTTGTTGACAATATGTGAACGGTAAATAAAAAACAGTCTATTCAACAATATATGTATAAAAATCTGCCTTTAGTTTTCATTCAAAATATATAAAATTCGTCAATTATCATTATAAGTAATACTACTACTACTACTAATAATAATAATAACTCACTGCAGCACCAAGCCGCCTTAGGCCAACACAGCTACGCACGCTCCTCCTCCAACCTAATCTATTCAAGACCTCCCTCTTTACACACTCCCAAGAAGTTCCCATTTCCTTTAAATCTTTATTTGTGACATCCTCCCAATCCAGACGAGGATGACCTGCTTTCCGTGTAGCCCCAGATGGTTGGCCAAAAAGGACAATATTTGGCAATCTGTCATCCTTTATCTGCAGAATGTGGCCTAGCCATCTCAATCTTTCTTTCATTATAGCCCTAGAAAGCAGGATTGAACCACATTTTTTGTACAACCTACTGTTTGAAATACAGTCAGTCAGTCAGGTACCCAGAACAATCTGTAGGCACTTTCTCTGGAAAACATTTAGTAAATTTTCATCTGCTTTTTGGAGCGCCCATGCTTCAGAGCCATATTTGACCACTGTCATCACTGTAGCTTCCAATATTCTAATCTTGGTTTGCAGACTTATCTTTTGATTCTTCCAAACTTTTTTTAACTGTGAAGAAACACCCTGAGCCTTAACTATTCTACTTTTAACACCTTCACTGCTCCCACCATCTTTACTAATAATACTACCAAGGTAAGTGAACCTGCATATCTGATCAATATTTTCGTTAGCCAATATCACCTCTTCATCTTCACTTATTCCTAGCCTTAGTGACTTAGCCTTCTTAACATTAATTTTCAAGCTTATTCTAGCACTATGAACTTGCAAAACTTATAAAAATTCATTCATTTTGCTTACACTTTCATCTGATATGCTTAAATCATCAGCATAATCTAAGTCCAGGGGCGTTTTCCCTTTGATTCCGTGGTCTCCAATTGCCATTCCTGTGCTCCTTAAGATGAAGTCCATCAAAATGACCCATATAAGGGGGATAGAACACAACCCTGCTTAACTTCCGATTTAATACAAAACCAGTTGCTAACCTCATTTCCTACCTTAACTGCAGCAGTATTATTCTTGCACATAGCACAAATCCCTTTAATGTATTTTTCTGGTATATCATATAAGGATAAGACCTTTGCTAATGCTCTTCTATCAACAGAATTGAAATCTTGCTCATAATCGATAAAACTGAGGACCAAAGGTGTTTGACAACAAAGGGACTTCTCAATTATTAACTAAGAGTGAAAACTTGGTCAACACATCCTCTACATTTTCTAAAACTGCACTGTTCTTTCCTTATAACTTTGTCTACACTATCTCTCAGTTTAAAAAGTATCATATTACTAAGTAATTTGCTACCTACAGAGACCAGACTAATGCCTCAATAATTACAACACTCACTCTTGTCACCTTTCTTATTCCGTGGCTTAATTAAGGTTTTCCTAAAATCATTAGGTACTTTCCGTTTTACAAAAATCATATTCATAATCTTCAATAGCTTATTCCTAACCTCAGATCCACCATATTTAAGAAACTCATTTATCACACTATCAGCACTTGTAGCCTTATTATTTTTTAATCCTTTTAGTACTGTTGCTAATTCTTCCTCACAAAACAAATCTTCCTTCACATCAAAGGTATCACAAACTTTTTCATTTTATCTATATCTTTTCCAGCAACTGTATCTTGGTTTAGCACATTCTCAAAATGTTCCACCCATCTTTCTTTAACTTTTTCCTTATCACTAATTGTGGCTCCATTCCTATCTTTAGCTGGGACTAGTCTGGATTGACTACTCCCTTTCAATTTATTAACATACCAGTATAATATTTTACTATTATTCTGTCTAGCTGCATCTTCCAGATCCTCAGCAATTTTTTCCATGGCCCCCACTTCACATCTCCTTAGTTCATATTTCAATGCTTTCTCCACTTTCTTTACATTCCTTTTGTTTTCATACGACCTATCACTCAGATAATTCTTGAACAAACCCCTTCTACTCTCTATTAAACATAGAGCTTTTTTACTAATATTCCTAGTTGCAGTCTTAGCACTCTTCCTTAAGACACAATCAGCAACTTCACAAATTGTTTTTCTAAAATTATTCCATCCATATTCCACATTGTCAAATTTTAAACTCTCAAGCTTAGTATTCAACTGTTCCTGGATTTTTTTTCAAATTTTCATCCTAAAGTCTACCAACATCATAACTCTCCGGGAGGTTGTTACCCTTCCGAAATTTCAGCTTAAATTAACCTTAGACACTACTAGATGGTGATCTTTACTTTTAACATCAATAACAGCACTCCTATGCACCCTAGTATCTTGTATTGATCCTGGTAGTCTTCAGTTTACAATAACATAATCATTTAGGTTTGCTGTCTTACCATGATGTGAATACCATGTCAACTTATGGGCCATTTTGTGACCAAACTCTGTATTGGTTATAACTAGGTTATTATACCTACAAAATTGCAAAAGTCTGTAGCCATTACTATTTTCTTTTCCTACACCAAATTTACCTAGGCTAGGATACCATCTATCCCTATTTCTACCAACCTGGGTGTTAAAATCGCCTAGCAAAAACACCATATTTCTACCTGGTACCCTGTCTATTTGCTCCTGTAACTGTAAGTAAGACTCATCTGAGTCACTAGTATCTCCGTCAGTTGGTTCAATAGGGGCATATACTACTATAACTGATACCCTGAACTTTTTAGTCATAAAATGAGCAATTAGTATTCTATTAGTAATACCTTCCCAGCCTAAACAAGACTTAGCAGCTTCCTTATTCATCATGAGCCCTACTCCCTGTCTATGTACCCCATCCTTCCTGTCTGAGTAAACAAATTCTATGTCACCTAATTTCATGCTTCCTACTCCTGGGATATTAGTTTCTGAAACTCCTAATAAATCCAGTTCAAACCGTCTGAATTCGTCTCCCATAAATTTAGAAAATGATGGGAAAGTGAATTTTTTTTGGAAATTGCACCATCAAAATCAAATTGATTACTCTTAGAACCAGTGTTTATAACTATCAGAGAAGCCTGTGTATTTGGAGCTTCACTCTTTACTCCCTCCTACTAAGTTTTAGTTTAATTCAATACTTTTCTAATGGCCTCTTTTCACTTCATTTGAGGACAACCTGCTGTTTGCTTAGCCCCAGATGAATGACCAAGAAGCACAATTTTTGGCAGTCTTTCATGTGCAAATCAGGGACTAGCCATCTTAAACTTTCTTTCAATGAATCCATAGATTGTGGGATCAAACTACATTTTTGCACAGCTTATTGCTCAATATAAGGTTATTAACATAAGTACCTAAAAGTGTCCTTAGACAATTCCTCTGGTAAAAATCTAAAATGTCTTTTTAGGTAGGCCAGAATTTATGCATAGGCCCAGCCCTAGGGGAATACAATTCCAAGGGCTCAAAAATGCCAAGTTATTTTTTTTCTTAACAAAAACTAGATTGATGTGATCTATTGTCAAAGTGCCAGGGGAAATTTGCTGCTGTGCTGACTATTCCCAGAAAAGTGATTTTCTAGAAGCTCAGGAATTTGAAATTTAGGGAAATCCAGAATTTTCTGGGATTTCCCTAAAGATTTTGCAGAAACAGAGCAGCTAAAATGCTTGGGCTTAGGGGTGCCAAAGATTTAAATCCAGCCCTGTGTTTAGGGACAAATGCAGTACAATTTGGCAGCATGAACTCTCAGATGGAGAGGTAATGGAAAGAGCTGGGGCTGTCTTCAGAAAATTTCTTGGTATTTCTGCCTAATTACACTACAGTTTGGCCTCAAGTAGAGCGTGGTCTATGTAGGACTTGTTCTCTATGATAGTTATCTTTAAGCCAGCCCAAATAACTGGAGAAGAAGCCCCGCACTTCTCTGAACTGAATAAAGTGATTAACCTCATTTGGTATAGGCAGACATTCCCTATTTGCCTCTCTCCTGGGAGGGGCATCAATTATCACCATTGGTAATTTTTACTTTGAGCACAAAACAAGGAAAGAGCCACATAGCAAGTTGGGGAATCAAGCCAATATCATACAATCAGAAAGATGTGAGATGTACATTTTTTTTTCAATCAATCATTTATTTATTGTTCATATATACATGTATATTTGCCAAACTGGGAAACTGATTGAGAAAGTGTCTAACGTGTACTTACGTAAAATAAGTCTTACATGTGCTTACAGAAGAAAAAAAAAGAATCAAATGGAAATTTTTCAGGACATTCTGAATCAATATAATGCTGAAGATTACAATTTTCGCTCCTATAGACCAACCAAAGGAGATACTCCATGATCCATGTTTAAGTTTTTAACTTCTCACTCATGAAGATGATAGTGCTGTAACTAACAATTGTGAAGCACTTCCTCAAATTCCCTTACGAAGGCCAAATCCAGCCAGGACAACAGAAAAAAATGTACATTAATCTCCACAGGTTTCCAAGATGATATTTAAAGAAGCAGTTGCTTTAGAACCGAAAGTTTCTTTGCTGGCACAGACTGAAAGAAAAGAAGAAGGAATACAAAAAAAATGAACAAAAACAAGTGATCTGCAACTAAACTATTCAAGGTAGAAACTTGAAAATTCCTGCAAATAATCATGGAACCATGAGAATATAAATTAGGCTGTAAAAATGCAAATTATTTAAATGTATACATATGAGGATTGTTCCAAAACTAATGCCTCTTACTTCTGTGATGACTTTGGATATCTGAGCCAGATGTCATTAATCTAGTTGTAATGCTTTAATTTTTGTCTTTCATTTGCAAATGCTTCTGTTGTTCTTTGGTACTTTGTGCCAGTAGAGGAGTGTTCCAAGTCAAAGTCTGTTAAATGTATGTATGTGTGATTGAATTTCTTACTGCAGAAGAAATCGCAAAGATTGGAATCCATTGTAGTTGATAAGGGTCTATGGAGACACAACAATAGATGCGAGGCAATGTGTTTTGCTTGTTATAGGTGGTGAAAAAGATATGCATGACAAGCTACAACCTGGTCAACCCTTATCAGCTGCCACTCCTCGCAATGAAGAGCATTTTTATTAGCTCATCAGTGCTGATTGGTGGATAACAACTAAAGAATTATGTGCAAATCTGAATGTCTGCTGCAATTCCTTGAAAACAATGTATGAACATCTTGGCTAGTTCAAAGTCTGTGTAAAATAAGTCTTGCATGTGCTTACAGAAGAACAAAAAAAGAATCAAATGGAAATTTTTCAGGACATTCTGAATCAATATGAAGCTGAAGATTACAATTTTCTGAATAGCATCATCACTGTATATGGGACATAATGTCAACACTACAAGAAAGAGTCCTTAATACAGTCATTAACTTGGTGACATGTGAATTCTCTGACAAAGAAGAAATTCAAAGTATGGCCATTTACAGGCAAAAGTGATGTGCACAGTTTTCTGGGATAGCCATGTTTCGGTTCTTTGGATAGCGTGGAGGAACTGTCGTTTAAGCACCCTACAAGACAACAATGATTTATGTGAAAGCCTGAAGAGGTGAAAAGGTTTTAAAGACAGTGAATTGTAGAAATTAATTGAATATTTTGGTTTTGTATCTAAAACCATCTTGAGAAACGTATGTATTTGAAATAAATATAAAATTAAATTTATGACCTGTGGTAAAACTAAAAGTGATAAAACTAAAACCAACAATGAAAAAGTCCCAGCACCATGATTTGAAGTAATTTCTGCAAGGAATGATCACTGGTACCTTGTTTATTTTCCTTGTGTTTCAGTCAGAATTACCTTGTTTATCAATCCTTGCTGAACTTGCCTTAAGTCATGGTGTTGGGACTGTTTTATTGTTGGTTCTACTTTTAGTTTTTTTGTTTATTGTAAGTTTAATTATATATTTATTTGCTCATTTTTACTGCTGAAGATGGCTTTTAGATTTAGAGTGGATAATCCAGCTCCTGTATAATCTGGCGCCCTCTGTAACCCAACATGCCTATTATTATTGAATGTGTATAATGTATGAGTAAACAGTTTACAAATTTTACACACCACTGCTATTGTGCTCAGGTGTAAGTGTTGAAATTGGCTTAGATTGCATAGTTGGAATTTGACTCCATGTAAAAGCATTGTGGCCCAGCTTATGTATTTCTGATGTTCTTCCCTATTCTCTTCAGTGTGATCGGTCAAAGGATGATGTAGGAGTTTTTGAATCCCAGTTTAATGAAATCAGATTACAAAATAAGGTAATGTTTATAGATCTCCGAGTGGATCTGTCCGTTCTTTTCTTCAGGTTCTTGCTGAGGTCTTGGACTTAATTGGCAGACGTTTGTGTGAACTTGTTATATCATGGGACTTTAACTTAAATCTTAAACTTAACATAATTCTTTATCTCCATCCCCCTCTACTTCAAGGTCAAATAGATCTATTCCTTTTGACCCGTGGATGAACCCTGGCCTTCTAAAGAGTTGGAGAAGAAAAAATAATCTTTGGAAAGCTTTTAAGTTAGCAAAGTCATTGTCGAATGTAGATCTTCAGCAATTCAAACTCTACTGAAATGTATTTAGCTCTTTGTCGCGGAAGGCTAGAATCCTGTATATTCCAAAAAATTCTTTGGATTGTGGGAAGGATGTTCTAAAAACTTGGCAAGTGATCAATTTCGTCCTCAAACGTTCTTGTCTGGCTCCTTTTATCCCTTCAAGTCTTGTAGTTTACGATGTGGTTGTTGAGGGTGTTCCATCAAGAAGCATTTACATCACATTTTTCCATATTGGCAAAATTACTGCTTCTTCAATCAGGTCTTTGCAGTCACAACCAGATCACAAATCTTCTCTTGGTCTGTCTTGTCTCAAATTGATGGTGTTGTATCCTGTTTCTGATGGTGAAGTAGCCAGGATTGTAAATAGCTTGAAAGGTTCTTTGTTGTCTTACCCTGACTGCATTCCAACTATGGCAGTTAAGTTAATTCTTCCTTCAATTATATCTCCATTGAAGAAGCTTATAAATCTTTCTTTTGAAAATTGGGATTTCCCCACTTCTTTTAAGTGAGCTAGAGTAATTTTTTTATATAAAGGTGGATCACGAAATTATTCACCCAATTATCGACCTATATCTTTGCTGTGTGTTTTTAGCAAAATTTTTGAAAAGATCATGCTTTCCTGTGTACTTGCTTTTCTAGAGGCTCTAAGATTTTTTCAGGATTTTCTGTTTAGCTTCTGAGCTAAACATTCTATGGAGCATGCATGTGTAACTCTTTTAAGTTTTCTCCACACTGCGCCTGACTCTGGTTTAATTCCTGCTGCTGTATTCCTAGATGTCCATAAGGCTTTAGATTCTTTAACTCACAAGATTCTGCCTTATAAGCTATCACACAATTGTGTAAGAGGACAGGCTCACGCTTGTTTTGATTCCTATTTGTCAAGTAGAGCTATCGCTGTAGATTCATTTTCCCGCTTTTCGTCTGAAGTTGAGTTTGGTGTTCCTCAAGGTTCTGTTCTTCGACCGTTTCTGTTTTTGATTTACGTTTATTACGTTCTAGTTGTGGCTGAGAAACAGAAACCTACAGTTTGCTGTCGCCTTTGTCATCCTGAATCTTTCAATGCTAAAAAATTAATAACTATCGCAGATGAGGACACTCTCGTTGCTTTCGCTAGTGACAGTGCCATTGGTACTGTATTAGGAACTGAGTCTGAGATGCTTCCCAAATTTATTGGACCTTTTCGAAAGAGTCGAAAGAGTTCTCGGGCGTGCCCTCAGTTAACTGATATTCAGCTTTCAAGGGGCTCTCTCTGTAGACCGAAGGATCGGTATGTCTGATGTCTTGGTATTCTTCTCAAAGGAAACCTTTCATTCAAGCATCATATTGAACTAATTAATATGAAGATCTCAAGGAGTCTTGAAATTTTTAGGAAGCTAACACACATTTTTCCTGGATCAGTTTTAAAAATTCTGTTCCATTGCTTAGTTCAGTCCTACGTATATTTCCCTAATGTATGGATGTCAGCCTTTTCTTCTTTTTTGAAACCACTATCTAAGCTATATGATAAGGCAAGAAGGCTCATACAGGAAACAAATGGTTCTACAACTAACACAATTGACCCTTTACTTGATTTGCAGTCTCTCTACATTCTTTCGTGTGCGTCATTCACTTTTCCTCAACTTCATGGTGATGTTCCCACAGCCCTTCAAACTACTTTATCTTTCGTCACTGATTGGTGTACGCATCATCTTCGTAATTCAAGGAATATTAATATTTTATTTACTCCGTCGGTGAGGTCTGACTTTAATCTATTAACGGTTTGTTTAATCGTTTGGAATAGCCTACCTGAGTCAGCCCAAGAATGTCACTCGTTTCGCAGTTTCAAAAGAATTTTACGAAATGTTTTAATGTCTTGACGTTCTATGTTAATTTTTTTGGGGTGGGGTGGGGGCGGATTACCCTAGCCCGGGTTAGAAATGTTTGTTGTGAGGGTGTTGAGTTTGTTTAATATTTCTGGTGGCATGGTTTTAAATACATATTTGGGTTAGTCCTATATATTTAGTTTTTTTGGGGGGAGGGGTCTTAAAATCTGTTAATGTTTTGGTCTTTTAATTATTGCTTTTTGTGTGTTTAGTTTTTGAAAGATTGAAATGCATTATATCAAAATATTTTTTTTTAGAATTTGTTTCATTTTTGTTTCTCCCCTATTTTTTTCCTGGCCATAAAGCCTTACGGAGGAATCTATGTTGAAGTGTTTTTGTCGTAAATTTATTGGTTGAATAAATTGATTGATTGATTGATTGGTTAATTGACATACCCATAATCGTTCCGTGGAAGTTCCAACTTAATACTCTAAGCCATTCGTGAGATATGACCTTATGACCACCTGCATGCACATAGTTTATTTTGATTGAGTTAAGAACTTTCCTCGACACTTTCCTTTCCTCGACTTCGAACTTTCCTCGACTTCCCCTTAAAGCTTTACGTGAATACCCTTGGCCTCTTCGGACACCAAGGGTCAAGCATGGCTACCTTTCCCAATAACAAATACTATATATAAATCACGGGCGAATGGCATAACTTACAGCTTTTGCCCCAAGAGTTGTGTGTGTATACGAGGAGGGGGGTGTCGTCCTCAGAGGACTGGTAATTGGACTTAAAATTATGCTGAATAAAACGGCTGTCACAAAATTTTGATCGGAAATGTTTTGGGGAAAAGGGGATTGGGAGGGGGGCTGGTTGCCCTGCAGTACCTTTCGACTATTAAAAACAGCACTAGAACTTTCAATTTGCAATCGAATGAGCCCCTTTCGAAGTTTCTACGACAACTTCTTCCATGTGAACTGTCTTAGTGAAAATTTTTTTTTATCAATTCTAAAATCGATAATTAGCAAGATTCGTATTAAATAGTGGTCACTAAATTGCTAGTTTAAAATCAGTCATATATCTATTCTTTAATTTTTAATTCAGTTTTCACAATTAAAAACAGTGGTCCAAAATTTACAGCTTATGGATCAGGTATGGCTTTAATGTTTTTGAGAGCATTCAGGAAAAACTAGATATTGTCAATCTTCCACTTTCACTTGCAGTAGGACCAGACGTTGTCCGCCTCACCTGGCATCTGAAATCCAGATGTTTAGCGGGAAAAGTCACTCCATGCTCTGTCACTCTCTCCCTTTCTCATTATGCAATTGTCCTTATTATTATTATTATTATTTGGCTGATACATTAACACAGGATAAATTTTGTCTACTCCCCCTCTCTTTCTATCTACGAATCAACTGAAGAGGTGACACAAAGATTTCTTCTTAAAAAGAAAAAGAAGCAGACAATTATTTAGAGGCAAAAATCAAGTCTGAAAGACTACATTCCTTTATTCAGATTATTCACTGAAATCTTGAATGCTTTAAGAATCATTGTTAACCAAACTAATTATATTAACCATTGGGTCATAGATTATAATTTTGACAATGAAAGTTAATTTATATACCCAATGCTCCTCTATTGCGACTTTTGCCCGGGTTACTCGTCATGTTTTCATGCTTCTTGACTTAGCAATGAAACGAATTGTATATTTAGTAATACACTTTTAGTGCTATAATGAATATCAAAAAGGTTTTCTATCAGGTAAGATATTGTACTATGGCTCATTTTCTGTTTTTATTTCTGTAATTAGGTGATGTTATTGATCGTCATAGTGTGTTTCCAACCTTAGAAAACTATTCGGATACCTTGAGGATTACTTTCGTCGTGGCACAACGAGTTGCCCTCATTTACCCCTAGTTTGAAGACTAAATGTTTATTGAGTTTTTTTACGGTAGCCTATAATACAGATAAACTCGGGAACATGAATACTACTAGTACAGAAGCAAATTATCACACCACTAAGCTGCCTGATGCCAACAAGGCTGTAAAAGCTCCTCCATTTCGCTTAGGAGCAATACTTTATGAAAATGTAGGGGGGTGGGCAAGGATTTTTTTCAGTGTTTGTAGTGAAGATACAAAAACAAGTATTTTGAATATCTATGAGGGGGATTTTCTTTTTATTTTATTTTTTGACCCTTTACTTGGCTTTTTTAAAATAAAAAATGCATTCAAATAAAAAAAATGCCTATGGGGGGGGGGTCCATACCGTCACTTGACATTAGTTAAAAAGATAGTTGCAAGTTTAATTATTTCTTATTTGTTTTAACGATGCTCGGTCTAAAATATTACGTGTGTCTATTATTATTTTGTTTGTATTTTCTGCTATTAGTAATTTTATTAATGTCGTTTTCCATTAAAGTTAAATTTGTAGCGTGACAAAATGCTTGAGGGTATGATACTAGTCCCGGGCTGATTTAAATTGTAACAGGCTGAAACCGAAAATACTATTTAATGGGTTCATCCATTGCAGTCGTACAAACTTATAATACAGGACAGTAAATTCTAGCCAAAGCTAGTACCTAGTTCGATGTGGATTTTGTTACATTCTTCTTTTCGTTTCTTTTTTAACAGGTCCTCTTGTCCTTCATCATTATCACATGTGGCTTATGCATTGCTTGTTATCGCTACTATCGTTATAATTGTGAATGTACTTACAAAACTGAGTCGACGCTCAGACAAAATTGCCTTCACGCTCAAATAGCTCCTGGGTTATTAGTGCCTTTTGGGCGGATTAAGTTGAGATAAGGCTTTCCACCTTTTTATGGCACTGAGTATAGGCCACAGCTTAGATACCAATATACAGTCATGAAAACTGGATTTATAGTTGGGACACAGTGCGCGGCAGCGATGCTAGCGGCTGGGGACAGGAAACTGGTATTGGTATCTAATTGGTAACAGGAAACTGGTATTGGTATCAACAAAACAAAATTGTATTCCCGCCTGTTGTGTTGTAGTACAATCTACGCGTCAGAGCGCGGGCTTGGAGGAGGCGCCAGGTTCAGAGCTCTGTACCAAAAGCTTCTCATGGCAAGGTAGGAGTTTTCATAACTGTATTGGTATCTAAGCTGTCGTATTTACCAAGTGACATATAGCGATCGCAAATTCTGTCGGTCTGTCTCTCGGTCCCAGTTTTGCTAGTTTAGGCACTTCCAGATAAGCTAGGACGATTAAATTTGGCAGGCGTATCAGGGACCAGTCCGGATTAAATTATAAATAGTCGTTTCCCCGATTTGACGGTCTGGGAGGTGGAGTGGGGGGATGGTTAATTCGGAAAAAATAGAAAAAAATGAGGTATTTTTAACTTACGAACGGATGATCGGATCTTAATTTGATATTTAGAAGGATATCGTGTCTCAGAGCTTTTATTTTAAATCCCCACCGGATCCGATCACATTGGCGGGGGAGTTGGAGGGGGAAACCTAAAATCTTGGAAAACGCTTATAGTGGAGGGATAGGGATGAAACTTCTGGGAAAACTAAGCACAAGTCCTAGATAGGTGGCTGACATAACCGGAACGGATCCTCTCTCTTTAGAGGAGTTGGGAGGGGAGGGTTAATTCCGAAAAATTGGAAAAAATGATGTATTTTTAACTTACGAAGGAGTGATCGCATCTTAATGAAATTTCATAAATAGAAGGAACTCGTAACTCAGATCTCTTATTTTAAATCCCGACCGGATCCAGTGTCATTGGGGGGGGGGGGGGGAGTTGGGGGGACTAGAAATCTTGAAAAAGACTAAAAAGGCTTAGAGTGGAGAGATAAGGATGAAACGTGGCGAGAAGAATAAGCACAAGTCTAAGATACGTGAGTAACATAACCGGATCGAATCCGCTCTCTTTGGGGTATTTGAGGGGGGGATTCGGAAAAAAATCGAAAAAATTAGGTAGCCTATTTGTAACTTACGAATGGGTTATCAGATCTTTTTGAAATTTGACATTTAGAAGGATTTTGTGCTTCATAGCTCTTATTTTCAAATCCCGACCAGATCTGGTGAGATTGGGGGAAGTTGGAGGGGCCAACCGAAAATCTTGGAAAATGCGAAAAATTGAGGTATCTTTATCTTGCGAATGGGTGACCGGATCTTAATGGAACTTGATATATAGAAAGATCTTTTGTCTCAGATGCTCTATTTTCAATTCAAATCGGATCGGGGGACAAAGCGGGCTGGAGGGGGGAAACAGAAATCTTGGAAGCCGTGAATCTTGGAAAACGCTTAGAGTGGAGAGATCGGGATGAAACTTGATGGGAAGAATAAACATAAGTTCTAGATACGTGATCGACATAATTGGAATGGATCCACTCTCTTTGGGGGAGCTGGGGGTGTGCTAATTCGGAAAAATTTGAAAAATAGAGGTATTTTTAACTTAAGAATGGGTAACTGGATCTTAAAGAAATTTGATATTTAGAAAAAACCCATGTCTCAGAGCTGTTATTTTAAATCCAGACCAGATTTGGTAACATTCGGGGGAGTTGGAGGGGGAAACCGGAAATCTTGGAAAACGCTAAAAGTGGGGAGAACGGGATGAAACTTGGTGAGTAGAATAAGTAAATGTCGTAGATACATGATTGACGTAACTGGACTGGATCCACTCTCTTTGGGGGAGTTAGGGGGGTCCAGTGCTTTGGCGAGTTTGGTGTTTCTGGACGTACTAGGACGATGAAAATTGGTAGGCGTGTCGGGGACCTGCATAAATCGACTTTATAAAGTCGTTTTCCCCGATTCGACCATCTGGGGGGCTGAAGGGAGAGGAAAAATGAGATATTTTTAACTGACCAGTGGGCAAGTTTCACCCCCAATGTCACCGGATCCGATCGGGATTTAAAAAAAGAGAGATAAAGTACAAGAATTTTAGCCAGTGAGACAAAAAAGAAGTAGAAATTTTAGCCAGTGAGGCAAAAAAGAAGAAGATATATTTTAAATATTTTATTTCTACAGAAGAAAAAAATCTCTTTGACAATTGCACAAATACTAGTAAACGAGGAAACACTGATAAAAAATAAATAAATAGAAATTAGGAAGTTGTGTCTAATTAGAATCTTTTAGCCACTTATTTTCAAATGCAGTCTCTAATATCCGTCCTAGCGTATAGAAGACCGAACAAACGCGAAAAAAATTACTAGAAATGCCACGAAAAAAATATACACAGTAAATTGATAAAAATAAAATATCTCGAGCACGAGATAAATCACTGCACTATGAGGGAGAATTTTGCGAATGATATCCCTGATGTCTCAATTTTCTAAACGAATCTTTGCCACCCCGAGAGTTATTTCTTTTTTTTCCAGTGCTTTAGTGGTAGTCAGAGTGAGAGTCAAATGACGCGAATTGACTTGACGATCCTTCACTTCAATGATGTTTACAACGTGGAGTCACAAACCCAAGAACCGATTGGTGGGGCTGCACGTTTTAAAACTGCACTAAAGTCGTTCGACCATCTCAAGCCTCTCGTTTTGTTCAGTGGAGATATATTTGCACCTTCGATCAGTGAGTTATAATCCTTATGATTAAGATACTGATATATATAAAAGGATGACTGTTTTTGAGCCAATATCATTAAGTAAAGTGTACATTTAAGTCTTTATAGAACTGAGCCTCTCGCATGAGGCTACTCAGAACCCCTAAGGTTCTCCAGAAGATCTTTGAAGTAGTTTTGCAATAAAAACGTGAGCTACGACGAAACTATAATAATAATAATAATAATTTATTCCAGAAAAAGCCGGTGGGCCATAGGAAATTTACATAACAAAAAATAAACAAAAAATTAACTAAATTAAATTAATACTATTTAAAGAAAACGCTCCCGATGTACCGCTGCAATCCTTACAAATCTTGCTATCTTTTTAATACTCAGGAAATTTGTCTCTTTCATTCTATCTACCATCCATATCTCATTCAATTTTTCTTTACCATACATCTCTCGCCTCCGATCATTCAATTCGACACATTCACACAAAAAATGTATTAAACTTTCATCCTGAGATCCACACATAGGACAAGCAATAGATATATGAATTACATTACAAGAAATCATTAAAGTGACATTTTACTCTGTGCTAACCTAGGCCTTAATAGGCAAAACATTTCTGGGGAGGAGGGCAAATAGAACGCACTGACTTGCTGGTAATTTTACTGGCTGCTTTTATTTCATCAATAATGAACATGGTGCTCTTTTTCATATCTTATAACCCGGAGAAGCATTGCTTCTTGTATTGTTCTACCCCAGGAAGCATCTGTACAATTAATTAGTCACCTTGCAAGGGTGCTTGTGGTTTCCACTCCTAGTAAAATTTGATAGATCTATTAAAAAGCAGGTCCACCTAGTAAATTTAGCGAAACAAGTGTAAAATCTAGTAAAATCAATTAAAACTAGTAAAATTCTGGGGAAATCCTCCACTTCCCCGGTTATAAGCGGCGCCCCACAGGGAACCATCCTTGGGCCAACGTTGTTCAGCATATATATTAACGACTGTACAACTTATCTATGCAACCTTTTTAACATTATATGCTGACGACTGTAAGCTCATTGGGCCTGCTGAAACTGAAGAAGAAAGAGCCTGCATTCAGCTGGACCTCGACAGGCTATCCTCCTGGTCATCAACTTGGGCCCTACAATTCAATGCAACGAAATGCAAGGTACTGCACTTAGGGCACAATAACCCCCACCATCCCTACCATATAGGGTGTGATCAGTTGGAAGCAGTTGCCGAGGAGAGAGACTTAGGCGTCATTGTTGACAAAGATTTAAAATTCCACAGCCACACTCAGGCTCAGGTTGCAAAAGCTAATCGAGCTCTCGGACTGATTAAGCGCTCTTTTGTAACCAGAAAGTCATGTGTGGTTACAAAACTTTATAAATCCCTTGTCCGTCCCCACTTTGAGTTTGGCTTGACTTTGGCCTTTCCCCAAAATAAAATGGACACGGAGCCCTTGAAAGTGTCCAAAAGAGAGCAACCAAACTGGTCCGTGGCTTAAATAATGTCCCTTACCAGGATCGCCTAGGATCTCTGAGACTTCCAACCCTCACGTATCGAAGATATAGAGGAGATGTGATCATGGCACGCAAAATTTTCATATCCGGTCACCTGAACCAGATCTTCACCCCCTCCCTGGATAACAATTCAAGAGGTCACAGTCTTAAGTTTCACCTGCCTGGATGTCGGAGAAGGGAACGACTTGGCTTCTTTTCCATTCGGGTGGTCCCCCTCTGGAATAGCCTATCCGAGTCTACCATCCAAGCTGAGACTCCCCACTCCTTCAAGGCTGGAGTCGACAGGGACTGGGAGAGGGCTGAGTGGAGGCTGGACTGGGAAGCTAAGCCAACATAATTACATCACTCACCACCAGCGAGAACTACAGGAGGATCTACCACCTTATCTCGCTGGCAAATGCGATTTAAGGTAAGGTAAATCTAGTTAATTTATGCGAGTAAGATTTTATTCTGAATTTATGAAAATTATTTTCCTTGCCTGTTTGTTATTCATTCTTTGCTTTGATCCTATTATCTGGTACAAGGATATATAGCAGTCACGTCATGCTTAAAATGTTTGAAACTGGGACATGTTGAATAATATAGCAGTCACGTTATATAGCAGGAATGTATAGCAGCAGTCGTATCATGCTCAAATTTGAATGCAGCAATGAGCATGATGTACTGCTGCTTAATTAACCGCATCGCGATAGAACAGGTCCACTGAATGATAAGTGATTGATCATTAGCTATTGTCTCAAATAATTTTTTTTATATATTTAGTATCGCCCTAAAAAAGTGGAAAAAAAGAGTGGAAGCTTTGATATTTAATATATAAATAGTTTTTAATACATTATTAATTTGGACTGTTTTTTGTTAAGTAAGTTTGTTCTTCATTTTCTCTATTCAGGGGCGTCAATTCATAAAAATGTTGCGGGAGGATGGACAAGGATGGTTATTATGAATATACAAAAAAGGTATTTCTAAAATCTAGCGGGTGATGGGGTAATATTGTTTTTTAAAGTTTTGTTTAGTGAAAATAACAAAAAGGATGTTATTTCCTACCTAAAAAGGTATTTTCAAAATATAGAAGATAATTGCCCCTCCCATGAATTGAAAACCATTAATTTTTTCTGATGTATCTTCGTCAAACTTTACACTTGTTTTGACATGAATAAAAAGGAACTTAAGTTTTATGTGAAGCACAGCCACGCTCGCACGGAGGATTTTTTGGGGGGAGGGGAGCAACAATGTGAAAGGTTTATTTTGATAATTTGAGTATCAGGTGCTCATAAATTTGAGCATTGGGTGCTCATGAATTTTGGATTTCTTTAATTTGCCCCCCCCCCCCTACTGTACATGTCCCCGGGCATAGCATCGATATTACCTGACTAACCAATAGTAAGGCAAACTTTTTGCTTCTTTTTACTGATAAACCAGCTTCTTTTTACTGATAAACCAAATTCTAGATCCATAAATGGATCTAGAATGAGGGGCTAGGGGCTAAAGTACCTTTGTAAAGTTCTTTTTTCTTTACATCTTCATTTTCTTAGTGAAAAAAAGTTATTGCTACATTCTACATTTTCGTGAATTGGTGCTTCTGGCACTTGTAAGTTTTATTGATAGAAGGGTGTAGTTTCATTTTACTGAATGAATATTTATGTTTTGTTGAGTAAGCTATTGTTGCTTCGAAAATTAAAATTAGTGCCTGTTCAACTATTTATAGAAAATCCTGAGATTTCTAGCAACCTTTTAGCTTTGTACACTGGCAGAGTAAAAGTATATCTGTAGATATCAAGATGATTCTTGTCCTTTTTGGGTGTCTCCTACGTGGCGTGGCGAAACAGGAACACGCTCGTTTTCGGCTCCATTTAGTAAAATTGAGCTATTTTTTATATAAATTTTTAATTTTTTTTATTTTAATGTAATTTTATTTAATATAAATTTTTTTTCACCAAAATCCAACGAAAAGTAAATATTTGCAGTTTTTGTGTGTTGAATAGTTTTTGAAGCTTGAATGGTACTAGATCAGTATTTCCACTTTAATTATTTGAAATTCCTAAGAGGCTAGTGGAAAATCAATAGAAATCCCCATTTTCTATACCAAAATACCTATAGGTTTCCCCATTTTCTGACTTTTTTCCAAGTCACTAGTAAAGCCTTGTTATGCTGACACTTAATAGCATTTGTTCAAAACGACTTATTTTGCAACTCAAGACCTTTTAACTTGTACCAAAATATCTTCTTTTGACGTTCAAAACAATAGCATTGTATTTATCAAATAGTTAAGTTCGGTTTCGATTTATAGGCACCAGTGACAAAATTTTGGATTCTGGACCACATAAATATATTTTATTGATTTGTTTTCCTTCACCATTATTTTTTTCTTCTCTATAACTATTTTTTGCAACATCATCGTTTTTATTTGAATTGGTACGATGGATTGGCATGAATGATATCCAACCAGTCACTTTCAAGCATTATTCTATATTTGAATATTTTAATTACGTATATGAGGGGGTTTACCCCCTCGTCCAAACCTCGCTCTTTAGACTAAAGCCTGAATTTTTGTCCCAATTCTTTAAGAATGACTCCTGAATCACAAAGGGTCGTTGAATAAATAGTTGAAATTTAAACATACTTTAGCATAAAGAGCGAGGTATTGTGGAGGAGATGAACCCCCTTTATTTACGTAATAATTTCTGTTCTTTTTAGGTTTAAATGCTGCTCCTTACTTCCAGCGAAAATTTTTTATTTTTTCTCTTTGTTTTTTTTTTTTTAAATAATGCTAGAAAATCCTGCAGTCCCTTCATAGAAATTCTCTTCCCTCATGATAAATTCCAACCTCCCTAGAGTAACGTAACCAACCTCCCCTGAAAACTTTTATACACTTCCCAATAACCATTACTCCATGTAAACACTGGTCAAAGTTTGTAACGTGCAGCCCCTCCCACGGGGACTGAGGGGAAATAAATCGTCCTGAAAGACATAATTATCCGGTTTTCCGACTTTGCTGAACAAAATCGCTATCTCAGAATTTTGGTCCGGTGACTTTGGGAAAAATGAGTGTGGGAGGGGGCCTACGTACCCTCCAATTTTTTGGGTCACTTAAAAAAGGGCACTAGAACTTTTAATATCCGTTAGAATGAGCCCTAGCGTGACATCATAGGACCACCGGGTCGATACGGTCGCCCCTGGAAAAAAACACGCATCCGTGATCTGTCTTCTGGCAAAAAATACAAAAATTCCACCTTTTTGTAGGTAGGAGCTTGAAACTTCTACAATAGGTTCTCTGATACGCTGAATTTGATGGTGTGATTTTCGTTAAGATTCAATGATTTAGGGAGAATTTTCCTCTATTTATTAAAATAAGGCAAATTTTCTCGGGCTTGTAACTTTTAATGAGTAAGACTACACTTGATGAAACTGATTTATTTGAAATCAACATAAAAATGTGGTTCTTTTGATGTAACTATCGGTATTAAGATTCTGTTTTTAGAGTTTCGGTTACTATTGAGCCGGGTCGCTCCTTACTACAGTTCGGTACCACGAACTGTTTGATACTATCCACCCACTCTGAAAAAAAACAAGCTAAAAATTATTCAAGTTCGGATGAAGTGTGCATTTCCGTCTCTATGTACACCTCTTCGGACTTTTCGTTCAAATAAAATTTTTGGGCGATGGATGCTTTATTACTGTCTCGTACACCCTCCTCCCGAATCTGTTTTTCAAGAAGGGGTTGAATCTTGCCCACGTAGGAGTGGACTATGTCAATCTGATCTGAGTGAATACTACCACCTATGGGTGTGATACTACCACGAACTGTTTGATACTATCCACCCACTCTGAAAGAAAAACAAGCTAAAAATTATTCAAGTTCGGATGAAGTGTGCATTTCCGTCTCTATGTACACCTCTTCGGACTTTTCGTTCAAATGAAATTTTTTGGCGATGGATGCTTTATTACTGTCCCGTACACCCTCCTCCCGAATCCGTTTTTCAAGAAGGGGTTGAATCTTGTCCACGTAGGAGTGGACTATGTCAATCTGATCTGAGTGGATACTACCACCTATGGGTGTGTTAAAGGGGTCTCCAAACTCAGGCCTAAAAACACAAACATTACGCAAGACGAAATTAGCAAAATAAAAATCATGCATTATAGGGTTGAAGAAACTCTACTTTTTCCTGCTCCCCCTCATCACGTGTGGGATGGGAATTGTGTCTTCTAGCACCCTCTTGATCTCGCTAGGTGGCATTTGTTCAATTGTACGATCCAAAAATTCGAATTCAAGGCCGAGATCCCTCACAAACAAGTCTAAATAAAAATTGGGGGAAGCTACATTAACAGGGCTTACCCCGCACTGAAATTCCCTCCGGAATGCTTTTCACGGGGCCCGTGCTGACATAGACTATCAAGGAAGTATGTTGGTGGCGACACGATAGGTGTCTCCGTGACATCAATATAGGGCGCCTTAGCAAGTGGTAATGATGCTAGATGAGCCTAAAAATAATAACAGCTTATTACGCCTTTGAAATACTTTTGATCTCATCCTGAAAAGAATTTATTTGAGGCTGAAATGAAATTTATTATTAATTTGTGGATTTTTGAGGGGAAAAAGTCGCCGCATGTATGTAAAGAGACCACACCACTAGCTAGAAGTTTAACGACCAGAAATCATTCCATACATGGGTGTAGAGTGGTTCTTTGGGAATGGAAACCCTATGCTATTTCCTAAAAGTTTAACGATCAGAAGGTATTCCGTAAATGGGGGTAGAGTACCCCCTTCCTCCAACCCTGACCTTTACTCTTCATTTTTTTTTCTAAAGAAGAGTTATTTTATTTCTTATTATTACAAGGTTATTCTTGAAATTATGACTTAAAACAATCACAAGTTGGGTTACTACTAATGCTGTCCTCTTTTACAGCTTCTTTCCCGAAGAATTTACATAGTAATTAGTCAGTCCATTTCATATCACTTTCACCCAGCTCTGCTGCCATTTCAAGAAGGATCTGTAAACAGAATAGAATCTTGTTTTGCTTCAAACGCTTATGATTTCATCCTGTAAAGGAATATATAATTTTCAATGTGATGAAAAACTTATTTTTAGGATGGACAATGCCATCAAACCTCCCTCTCAGAGATAGCGAACGTGGGCTCTCTCGATATTCTGGTATTTCAGCACTCCACCATGCGTAAAACGTCAAGATTTTTTGCTACTAAAATAGTGTTCAGTAAGTCACACATAAAGCATGATTGGTTTATGAAACTATAACTAGGTGAATTTAAAAATACTTTACTTTAATTATTGAAAGGATATAGTTAATCTCTAAAAGAATGCATATTTTAGCTATTTCTTTAAGGACCAGAAGCAGCAACATTGGACTGGACCTCTCAACAGTCCCTTTATTCAGCCGAAAAGAATGTATTTTTTTTATTTCCCTTTGTTAACTTGAACGGGGACTTATTAATTTCCCATGCTGAAAAGACATATAAATAACTTTTTTGGCATAATTTATGATAGCTGGAATAAATTATCGTTTATTTTTTGGCATCTATGAGTCTGAAATAATTTTCCTTACAATAGGACTGACAATATTGGTCTCGCCGTGGTTTGGGGGGGGGAGGAGGAAGGCATTGTATCTTCACCTTGCATGGATGATGAAGGGGTCGCATTCTCGCCATGCTGGGAGGGCGCAGCTCTGGAAGGTCCCGTCTTCAGACTTTGCTGGGGGAGGGCAGAGGAGTCCTCTTTCACTTTCGTTTTCTTGGCGGGAGGGAATTTAGGATTTTCCTCTGATAGAATTTAAATACTTTTCACATGAAATAAAAACACAAACGGTTAAAGTACATCTTAGTTTTAATATTTATTGTGCCCCCACTTAAATTTAACTCACTCCCTATTGTCCCCATCCCTTCTATATTCAATGTTAGAAACCATCCCTCTGCAACTTAGATTGATAGCTTTCGATTTATTATTTAAGTATAGAAGCATTTCATGGTCTGAGAGACTGTTTTCGTGGTCCACAAGGAAAAAGAAGAAAATTATGAAAAAAAACTTCCATAAAAGAAGTTTTACAAAGAAAGGTAAAGAACTCAATAAAATTTAAAATGAGCAAATAATCTAGGTCAGTGAAGGCGAATTGCAAAGTACTTTCTTGCTCAAATGCCTGTTTGAGTACTCCTTGAATATCTGCAAATAATAAGTGGCAACTGGATAAGTATTTAGAAGGAAATACATTGTTCAGTCGAATAAAAATCCGTATTTTTTGCGCAAATGATATTTTTACGCTCAATCTACCCTAATTTTTATCCTTAAATACAAGACGCTTTTATATAGCTATTTAACGCAAAGATTCAATTTGTTTAGGCAGACAATTTACCGCAAAAAACAGATGTTAAAAACGATCCTTTTTCGGCAATTAACTGACGACTAATAACTTACACTAGGTCCATACCCCCCTCCCTGGAATAAACATTGGCTTCTTAAATTTAGATCTAACTGCAATCCCAAATATTTGACGGATGTTAATTAAGTCGTGTTTACCCATCTGCTAGAATATGTTTCGATTAGCGAAATTCGATTTGGTAGGGGACAAAATTTTGCCGGTAAATGTATTTCAAGATAAAAATAAGAACATTTTATCGCTAAGAGAACCATTCTATACCGAGGGGGAGGTAAAGGGGCTTTACTTGCTGTTTCCATATAGACGACTACATCAGCTATAATTTGAGTATTTTTTCATCCTATTTTTGATGGGGGAGGGTGGACCAGCCTTTCATATGCTTATATCCTTACCTGCAAATAAACTCGGGCTAAGTCATTTTTAAAGTTTGTTGGTTCTCTAGCCATCTCGAAAGTGAGACTGATGAATATCCGCGTTTGGTTCTGGGTTCTATAGACCCCAGAGAACAAGGGAAATTACCCGATCCATTGCCCTCAATGCGAATAATATTCTCTTGCATGATGCTGCTGAAAATCAATAGACATCTAGACCATATAACGGTGTGCATTTGTTGTTGGAAAAATCAATGCATCAGAAGAAATTCCTTTGTCTATTACCAACAATGAAAATTGAGCATTGAACAAGAGCCTGTGTGTAACCCAAAAACAATCTATTTTATCAAGTAAATATTGGACTAAGATCAATTTTACCTATTTAGACTAAGTCCATACTTCACAGGTGAGGGTCCTGTGGGTTTTTTCCTACACCCTTAGGGTTTTAAACATTTGCACAGGTGAACAGTTACGTAACAAGCAACTCCCTATTGTATTACATAACAAACAGGTGTGTGTAATAATATCTCGAGGGAATCGCCGTTAAACTTCGTTGTGATTAACGATGAAAAAGAAAAGAGTAGTTACTACGGAAATCCAAAAAGCCCCCACTACTGTCTTGCTGCGCACCTTTTAAGTGAAAATAATGTATCATTGTTAGAGCGTTCGCCTAATTCTCACTTTTTTTTTCTTATGACAGCAAATATTGCTACAGACTTTTGAGTGGTTAAGCTATTGCGATAAATTAAAAATCGGCCGCTTCTTTATTATATTAGAGTGATATTTATGTTGCTGTTGAGCTAGGACGTTTTGTATTGTTGTGCAGTTATATACCGAATAGCTACCGTACCCGTACGTCTGATAAGAATTTTGCATCAGCTTGTGGGTCACTATAAAAGATTCTCCATAAAATTCAAGCTACCAACAGGTGGCTTGTCATTTGTGGTGACTTCGACACGAATGTGAATGACCTATCACTGCTGCTTACACAAATGCTTCTGTCGTTACTTCCGCTTGGCATGTCTGTCCTACCTATACCTTCCTCTTATGTTCATAATTCTGGTCAACCTCAAACCTCGATTTTGTCCTGTCTGATCCCGCAGAACTTCAATCTACCACTATTACTGTCTCAAATGGTATTCTATCAAGCGAACATCTACACCTCCAGTTCAACATATGCAAGTCCCCTTCACAAAAAAAAGCCCTGTTGGTTTAATGAATCATCATGGGATCAAATAGATATATCGTCCTATCAGTACACGTTTGGTTCTTTTCTGATGAAAATTAAAATCCCTTTCCACCTTCTGTCGACCTCACGGAAAGGGAACTCATTAGATGTTGATTGCCTTCTAGCTGAGTCGACGGCTGCTCTTAAGGTCACCTCTTCTGTATCTGTACCTTCGACAAGGGTCAAAATAGGGACACAGAAAAGTGTTTGGAAAGAAGATACTAAGCACCGTCATAAGTTTTGGTTTTTGGCCGACTGTGATCGTCCCCGCTCAGGTGCTATTTTTTTCATTTGCTAAGTCAACCAAACGTGAGTCCCGAAAAGCTCTGCGTCGTTGGAAAAATACACAGGTTCAAACGGCTACAAGTGAGATTAGAAATAATGTCCAGCAGCTTTGGAGGAGAGTTTCAAACCTGGCACCAAGTTTCTCTTTGCAATCTAGCCCTATCGATGTCGCTTCGTGGGAAAGATTTTTTTCGCTATTCTCCAATCAGCAGTCTATTCAAACTGCTCTTTCGGAAGGTCTTGTTACCTGTTTCCAACAGAAGGGCAAAAGCCCAAAGATTTGTGAATCGTACAGACCGATTACCCTTCGCTCTACAATTGGTAAGTTTTTTTGAAAAGCTGATCTTCCAAGACATACAGACAAGGTCTGACCGTGGGGATAACCAGTTCGGATTTTGCGAAGTCTCGAGTGTGCCAAACACACAGGCAACTCTTTTGGCTACTTTAGACAGTAACATGATGCTAAAAAAACAACCTGTATGTGTGTGCAATCGAGTCCAGCTCTTTTCAATAATTCCATCTGAACCGTTACTTAGAATGTTCCTTCATCAAACAGTTTGTGGTAACGCACTAGTAAGGAGCGACCCAGTTCAATAGTTCCCGAAACTCCAAAAAGCGGTATTTTAATACCAATAGCTACAACAAAAGAATCGCATTTTAATGCTGATTTTAAATATATAAGTTTCACCAAGTTTAGTCTTACCCATCAAAGTTACGTGCCTGAGAAAAATTTGTCTTATTTAAATGTGGAATTTTGTATTTTTTGCCAGAAGACAGATCACGGATGCATGTTTATTTGTTTGTTTGTTCATTTTTTTTCCCAGGGGTCTATCGTATCGATCCAGCGGTTCTAGAATGTCGCGAGAGGGCTCATTCTAACGGAAAGGGAAAGGGGATTATGTGGGAGGATTTTTCCATGGAGGAATTTATTATGAGGGAAGAGAATTTCCATGAAGGGGGCGGAGGATTTTCTAGCATTATTTAAAAAAAACAATGAGGAAATATTTTTTTTCAACTGGAAGTAATGAGCTGCATTAAAACTTAAAACGAACAAAAAAATATTGCGTATGTAAGGGGGTTCGTCTCCTCCATAATACCTTGCTCTTTACGCTAAAACATTTTTAGTAATTTCAACTATTTATTCTACGGCCTTTGTGATTCAGGGGTCATTCTTAAGGATTTGGGACAACATTCAAGCTTTAGTGTAAGAGCAAGGTATTGACGAGGGGGCGAAACCCCTCATATATGTAATAAAAATACATAAATATAGAAGTTCGTTACGTAAGTTAATTCGTATGGTGCGTATGTTTATTACTAACAAAAACGTTCGTAAAAAAAGTAACTAAAAATCGGAGGGCAACTAGGCCTCCTCCTCCACCCCATTTTCTTTTCAAAATCGTCCAATCAAAACTATGAGAATGCCATTTAGCAAAAAAAAAATAATTAGCAAATTTCGATTTAATTATTCATTTTCAGTGAGCCAAAATCAAAACATGCATTGATTCAAAAACGTTCAGAAATTAAATAAAAAAAACATTTTTTTTTAACTGAAAGTAAGGAGCGACATTAAAACTTAAAACGAACAGAAATTATTCCGTATATGAAATTGGCTGTCCCCTCCTCAACGCCTCGCTCTTCACGCTAAAGTTTGTTATTGTCTTAAGAATTAGAGTTGTGAGAAAGAGTCAAACTTTAGCGTAAAAACCGGGACATTGAGGAGGGGACAACCCCTTTCATATACAGAATAATTTCTGTTCGTTTTAAGTTTTAATGTCGCTCCTTACATTCAGTTAAAAAAAACTTGTTTTTTTTTTCTAATTTCTAATTGGGCCCGTATTGATGTTTGCCACCTCTGTTGCGAAGACAATATCATTTTACTATCAGATGATATCCAAGTTCTCCAAAATACAGTTTGTTCTTGTCTCAATGAGGTTGGGCTTCAAGTCGCCTCTAGAACTGAGCTTCTCGTTTACGGTTCGTCTCAACAACCTTCCGTTACCATTAATATTGGCCCAAAAACTATTTCTGCATCGTCTTCTCTGAATGATTCAGGTCTCAATCAAATGTTATCAAATGTTAAAGTCAATGTTAAAACTACTAAAACACTTGTTATTTCAGTGTTGACAGAAAAGATTAGAAAATAAACGGGCTGCTTTCTCGAGTTAAAGGCTAGTTTTACTAAAAAAAAAAACCTGTTTAGATTTTGCAACGCTTTTTTTGCCCAAGATTTCTTATTCTTGGTCCCTTTGTGGAGTTTTTTTCACAATATCTTAGTGGAAGGAAATTAGATTTAAGTTCTACAGTTTTTGCAAATAGCTTCTGCAGTCATCGCTTTGGACTCGCAACCGGTACATTTCGAGTAGATATGACGTTTTTGATATTTCTTCAAAAATAGATGAGCTTGTGGCCAGGTTCCGTAAGCGTCGAGAAAATATTGTCGACTTTCCAGTTAACTAGTGTTGGGCGATAATTTGATTAAACGATATACCAATATTTTGACTTTCGATATATCGATCTCGATATTTCTTATGAGTTTTTTTGCTCAGGTTAACTTTAGAGTTTGGCAAATTTTGACTAAAATGCAAAAAAACTTCTACTACATGAACGAATAAAACGAAAAAAAAAACCTGATGTGAAATTATTCGGGCTCAGGATGAAGAAAAATAGCCTACTGGCTATTTTTGGGCATTCAAATTAGCAACATTTGAATTTTTCCCTGAGAATTGGTTCAGCCTTTCAGTGATTAAATGAAAAAAAATCGGTTTTTCCAACTAGGAGCTACACTAAAACTTCAAAGAACAGAAATTTTTCCTTATGTGAGGGGCATAACCCCTTCTTAGTACTTCGCTCTTCACACCAAAGTTTCTTTTTGTATTTTAACAATCTCCTTACTCTAATTAAATGGGTCTAGTGTTTGAGGAGTTGCTCTTAAATAATTGGGCAAAAAGTTAAAATTAGCGTAAAGAGCGAGGTATTGAGGAGGGGAATTTCCCTTCATGTGCGGGATAACTTCTGTTCGTTTTGAATTTTAATATTGCTCCTTACTTTTAGTTGAAAAAAATACTTTTTTTAAATTTAATTTATGGTCAATTTTCAAATAATACCAGAAAATCCGCCTTTTCTCTCCGTTAAAAATCCCACATCAAGAAAATTCCTCCTTGAAAGGTTCTTCCCATGCAAGATCCCCCGTTCCCAAGACAGTAACATCCCTGCTGAAAATTCCCCCCAGAAATCTTCTTGCGGACGATTCCACCTGGAATAATATTTTTGCCTACTTTCGTTTAAAAAAAAACAGTTTTTTCTTTTAATTTCTAAACGTTTTTCAAATCACACCGGAAACCCTCCCACCGTGGACAATTTTTTCTTGAAATTTTCCCCTCCCAATGTACCAATGCAAAGTTTCTCCCGCGTGAAATTCCCCTATGGAGAATATTTCCCACGGGAAGTCCCCCTCATTGATAAATCCCCCTGACATTTTCAACTCCTTTGGAAATCATCCTTGGGCGATTTTTCTGGAATGTCTCCACATTTAAACTTGGAATGGCAAAGAGAAAGTAAATCAAATAAAAAGAATTTTTTCAAATTCCCCTGTGTATAGTTTTCCCTTTGAAAGTTCTTCCCCGGAAACTTCCTTCCCCACGGAAAATTCTTCCCCACATAAAACTCGCTCTCTTTCAAAAATGTCTATTCACTTCCCAATAACAAGTACTATATGTAAACACGAGACAAATTTCATAACTTGCAACCCTTTTCTCCTGGGACTTGCAGGGTTGTGTCATACCCAGAGGCATGATACTTAACCTTTCAACTATGCCAATCAAGATGCCTATCTTAAAATTTTGATCGGATGACTTTGGGAAAAAAGGAGTATCTTAGGGAGGGGGGAATCTAGTAGCCCTCCAATCGTTTTTGATCGCAAAATGGAAACTAGAACTATAGTATCTGTTCGAACGAGCCCTCTCCCGATCTTTCATGACCATTGGTTCGATGCGATCACCCTGGCAAAAAAAAATAAAATAAACATGTAGGCCTATCCGTGATCTTTTTTATGGCAAAAATTACAAGATTTCACATTTTTGAAGATTGAAGCTAGAAACCCTTACTGTATGGTTCTCTCTTCTCTGATATGCCAAATCTAATGGTGAGATTTTTATGAAGATACATTTACTTTTAGGGGCGAGAAAAAAAATTCCTTAGGCTCGTAATTTTTGATGGATACATGAAAATTGATGAATTTTATATATCTGGAGTCGGCATAAAAAGCCAATTAATTTTTTATTGCTACTTGGCCGAGTTGCTTCTTTCTTACTGGAGCAAATCAAATTAATCAGATTTTTCAGCGGTAGATACCAGAAGAAGCCGAAATAATATCGTCTTCGGCGCTTTATTTACGTTTCGATATTTATATTTTATGCGATATATCGAAATCGACATTCAATATCACCCAACAATACACTTCACTGGAATGCTTAATTGTGTTGGCTAAATAACTGAGATTTGTATTTTTGTACCCCTTTAAGTGTATTTCATGTATGTAAAGATGGTTGAAATAAATTATTATCATGATTATAGGTAGATCTGCACGCAGGGGTACGGCCAACTTTCTATTACTATTCTATACGAAACTGGTGGGTAAAAAAGTCTTCTGGTTCTTTGCTGGGACTTATTTTGGGAAAAAGGCTATAAGCTTCAAGACGAACAGGGAGCAGGTTTTTTGGCCATTTCTGGGCCTAACTTTTTTTCAGCGGGTGCAGAACATTAATTTTTGTGTTAAGTTCTTTTTGACCCAGGGATTCACGGCTGTAAGTTTCAAACTGACCAGGAACAGAACGTTTTTCTGGTCGATTTCTGTACCCCTTCGTTCCCTACTACAACCAATATTTTATCCTTTGACTCAAAGAACGATCCCTGAAATGTTTTAACCAACCGTACACCTGATATTGAACAAGCCCCGCTTTTCACTGTCATAAATTTGATATGTAGGCAATTGGCAATTTCTGTTTTTCATGGCCCTTGCCCTAGGGACTGTTGGGGTCATGCTATCCCAGATAGAGGGGGTCAAGATATTAAAAGGGCATGGGAATGGGCTGGGTGCTCAACTATTTAAGAATGTTGGAATAGTTTTAAGTTTTGAGTAATAGCAGTTACTCCTTAAAATTGGATCAGAATCTAACAATACATTAATTTAAGAAAAAGAAAATTTGATCTTAAAGCAGATAATGTGTCTAATGCGTGTTTTAACCTAATGTTTTTTCTTTTGATTTTAGTGAGCACATTTACTGGAGGCAAACAGATGATTCCTGTTCTAAACCATTTTGGCACCCATTGTGCCGTCTTTGGCAATCATGACTTTGGTAAGTCCTCTTTTCTCCTTTTTATATTTGTACGTTTTTTCCCTTTTTCGCTTTAATTATAGTGTAAATATCACTGTATTTTTGTAGCTTAAACCTAAAGTATATTATTTTGTATTAGTTTTACTTCTCCTTCTGTTAGGTAGCTTAAAAGGTCCTCACTCCGTGCGGCCCTGTGTGGCATATTCAGCTGAGGGCTGACTAGGAATCAGGCAAGGTAGATAAAGTAACTGAAGCATGCTAGGACTTTTGTGCTCTGGGGACTAGGTAGTTGGGGCCAAACAAGGCAGATGAAATGCAATTTTAGGTCCCCCAAGACGTAATTTGGGACTGTTGGAGCGTAGAGGTTTGCTTTCGTTCTTATGATTTCGAAATTCCAGAATTTGTCTTTAAAGTATAGTATTGACTGCCGAAGTTAGGTGGATTCAATGCACAAACAGGGGCAGATAGATGCTTTATGTTTTTTTCTACTATCTAAATAAATGGATCTATTCCAATTTGAAAATTTAAAGGTGTTACTTCGAAAATAGTCGTATATATGGGGAAATAAGACCAACCAAGGGAACAACTATAAACCCAACATTTCGTTAGCAATTAGAAGACAAGGAAGGCTTTGTCACCTTCATTGGATTTTTTTTTACTTTTGGGCTAGATTAAAGAAGGAAATTTGAATCATGAATTTGAATAACTTTTTCAGTGAACTCTCTCTGAAAATAATGTGGTGAATTAATTCAGAAGTTCATTATTTTGTGAATGACCCAAAAAGTTATTTATTTTTTATGTATAAATATGCTAGTTCCAATTACATTATTTTAGTAATTCTGCTGATGATGATAACTGTATATGTGACCGAAATATCTGGACATTTGCACCTGTTTTCACTGTCTAAACAAATGAATTTATTCCCATTTGGAAATTCGTTTATTCTTATAACCGCAGATTCTGCTTGCTATTCAAAGTGGTTCTCACTGTCGCTTATTCCACACCCTTTGCTTTAGCTGTTTGGAGTCATTCGTCAACTTGTATAATTTTGCCTGCGTCATAGATACTAAAAACAAGTTGCTCTTTAAACGCATATGACGTCATTCACATGAAAAATCAGTTTTTTTCCAAAACTTAGACTCTAAAGGAATTTTCTCAAGCTCGTGACTTGTCTAGAGAGGCCAGGAAATCTCAGTTTGTCAATTTTCAAAACAGTTATGGAACTGAATCCAAGAAAAAAAATTCAGAGGTAAATAAACAATTGCTGTTCGCCTAAAGAGAGCTGGCTCGCTAAAAGAGAGTAGATAAATAGATTAGGGTAAAGAAAAGGAATATCGACAGGACACAAATCCTGGCACCCAATTAAACCTACTTTTACTTAAAATGAATATGCTGCTTGTATGTAGTACAATGCAAAACACTTCTCTTAGGGCATTTATTAATCAATAGAACTTGAAACTCTCATTGTATTTGTGAATTTGGATAAATTTTTTCTTAATTTTGTGAAATTTTCGGTGTAGTTATGGAATTGAGATCTTCTTTGGGGTTGTTTTAACTGAATTATAGCCTAAAGTAGAATCATTCTTGGAACAACATTAAAAGCTACATAGCAAAAACAAAGTTTTCATGGAATGTACAGTTAATATGAAGAATCGAAGAATATCTGTAAAATACGACGTAAACTTTTTGCAATTTTTGGGTGAAAAGCGTGTTAATACCGTTCTGAATCATCTTTTTCGCTTTTTATTTGATATTTTTTCTGAAAATATCAATAAAAAGGGATTTTCTAACCTAATCTAAGACAAAATTCTTATTTTCGCATGTTTCTGGAACCTTTCTGTGCATGTTTTTTCAATGTAAAAAAGAAAATGCAAACTAAGTTTCTAAAATTTATTTCGGTAGATAGATAAAGTTGCAATTCAGCTGCCGAATGATAGCATTGTTGTCTTATGTTGAAACATTAAAATCGTAGGACTGCAGGAAAAAAAAACTTACGCCTGAACATAAACCTTAAGTTTGTGTAGATAAACTTGCCTTGTCTAACAAATAAACATTCAAATGGGTATAAAACCATTTATTTAGACAGTGAAAAAAGGTACAAATGTCTAATATTTCGATCACAAATACAGCGACCGTCATCAGTAGAGCTCCCTTTATACGTGATCAAAATATTTAGGCTTTTTTTTTACACGTTTTCACTGTCTAAATAAATGGATTTATCCCCATTTGAACGTTTATTTGTTCGTCATAGAACGGCAATGTGGTCTGAGAAAGGGATACTTAATTTAAGGTGTTATGTCGAAAATATGTTGCCCTGACTACAAAGTCTATGACTCCTTATTAACTTCAGATTATATAATGACGGGAATGGCAAAAAAGAATCTACTACGATTAATTTCGGCTTCTAATACGACCTAAATTACGGAAAACTCTTTCCAGGAATTGTAAAATTCTAAGTCCAGCCAATCGACGAGTTGTAATATCAAAACTTATGATTTTGTACTCGTGTTTAGTGATTATAGCTTCCTTTTCCATAAGACGCGTCATTTTACTCTTCCAGATTTTGGTCTCGATAATCTCATTGAAATGAAAAATCAAACCAATTTTCCATGGCTGATGTCAAATGTTGTGGACTGTGAAACTGGCAAACCTTTAGCTGATGGAGAGATTTATCATGTCATTAAATGGGGAGACAGGAAGATAGGCTTGGTAACGGACAAGACATTATTTGTTGCTTTATGCTGGGTGTACTTTTTAGGTTGCAATGCTTTTAAACTTAACTCTTTGGTCTTGTATCTGCAAAACTAAAGCACCTGACTGGACTGTTAATCATAATACTTGACTCAAGTTCAAACTGCCCTTGAAAGCTGTTCTAGGGCCTATTCTTTCACCAATGAAAGTTTCCTAAGCCGAACTGGCCAGACATGACAACAAACAACAAAGAGAGATAAAACTCAACAAAAAAAAACATCAAACGAGACTGCGGCCTATAGAAAGAAAATAGATGAAAGACTAAAATAACGCGGATATTTCGCCTGTATCTAAACTATACGTCCTCTGCAGTTTAGATACACGCCTAGTTTAGATACAAGCGAAAAATCCGCGTTATTTTTGTCTTTCATCTATTTTCTCTCTATTTTTTTTTCTTTGGTTTTTATCTCTCTTTGCTGCTTGTTATTCTTTCACCAGTTGATCTGCGTAAATTCTATATAAACTTGTATCTTCCGTCAGGTAGTTACGGTACGGCATATTGAGTGACGATAAATTTTTCTTTCCATGTCTTTGTGGGGAGTCCACTTGGGCAGCTGTATTTACAACTCTCAAAGGCTATCTTCAACGAACGGCTATTATCTTTGCGTTTTCTGTGTCCTAATCAACCGAGCTATGGCAGTTTTTCCTGCTGAGGATACTCTAAAATAATGTAGCGTTTACACATTGGGCGGTAAACA
This sequence comes from Artemia franciscana, assembly GCF_032884065.1. Lineage (NCBI taxonomy): Eukaryota > Metazoa > Arthropoda > Branchiopoda > Anostraca > Artemiidae > Artemia > Artemia franciscana. Next base: position 21,791,066 of record NC_088874.1, read on the forward strand.
TTCTACCAACGTCACACAAGTCAATTAACAATTGATGCTAATCAATGATTGAATTGTGAGAACGATGTATATTCTGTGGCTGGGATATAAAAGATAAATCAATTTTCATAGTTCTTAACTGTTTTTGCATTTAATTCCTTTTGTAATTTAAATGGGAGCATGATATTTATTTAATGAGGCAGGAAGCTTCTGAAGCAAGCTGTGATCACTGTGGTCCCTCCCCTATCCCACAAATCGGCTTTGCTTTTTCAATATATGTAATTCTTGGGGTAAGTTGAATTTTCGAAGCAGTTGTCTATTAAGCAGGTGCAAGTTTTAATTGCTCCATATTTGTTTTTTGAACAAAGCCTTTATTTGTATTTTGTTAAAAATAACGGAAAAAACATAGGTTTGCACCCCCCCCCCACATTCATTAAAAAATACATTGCGTACTCTCCCCCCCCCATATATTCGTATAAATTTACTACACGTTTTGACATTGGAGGGAGCCAGCAGTTAAACCAAACGCTATTATGAAAACCAATAGGTAGAAATTGTCTTAATGTAAATCAGTTCAACCTTTGTTAAAATAGTATTTAGTTTAGGACGCATAAATTAGATTAGCACTAGTTTTTTATTTGTGATAAATAGGCTAATATTTGTTTAGAGTTGAAGATCGGGGCTAATTTCTAATTTGAGCCTAACCTCGTGACGCTTCAAACTTTCTTGAATTTCTGGACACGTCCTAATCAAATTATCCAGCTTTTTTTTCGATTGCCCTCTCCCTTCCCAGGAAAAGAAATCGTCAGCAGACTGAGCGACGATTGTGTAAGTGTGCGGTTATTTACATAGGCGACCATCTCGGTGTAGGTGGTAAAAAAATGGTATTGTTGTAGGGGATAAAAACGATCGTTTGTTGTAGCGACAGTGGGCGGCTGCATTGCTACCGTTAGCGTTAAATAAACCGATTGTTTTTTTATTGGTCAATGTCTACGTCGCAATACCATCCTATACATCTCTAAAAACGGTCGGAAAAAATCCGATTGGTAAAAACACCAAGTGTGTTTCGGGCCTAATGACGGTAGAATTGATGCTGCCAAAGTATTTAGGGACAAACTCTCGGTTAAACTATCCGACATATGATAAACTATCAGTTTCACCATACTTATTAACGGTGCTTGTATTTTTTTCAATTCCATTTTGAGTATTTTATGCGAGGTATTCTGAAAGAATTCCTGTTGATTATTCATATAAGAATAGCTAGTGATTCGTTGGTTTTTGTCTTTGTCGTTACTTGCTGAAAAACTACATTTTATGAGATTAAAGATAAATAGCGTGTCAAAGTATCCGAAGCTCGAAGGTCGATTTCTCCAAGTAGCTGGTATTAAATTCACTATTTTTTTTTAAATGCTAGCTGCTCTTTTAGAATAATATCAGTTTTTACAACAATAGAGGGCGAAGAAAGTAAAAAAAAAAAAAGAAAAAAAATGCTCTCCGTCAGATAGGCATAGAAATCACTCCGCATATTGAAACAAGATACGAGTAAGCCTGATATTAAAAATACATAATACCGATTAAATGATTGAAAAAAACTTACTTTTCATTGATCATTTTTCAGGGGGAGCGGTGAAATCATTATGGCTTGGGTCATATCCAAACCGTAAAAAATGATTTTTGAAGTACCTTTTTTTTTCTAGGGAAAAGTCTTAACCTAGAAGTTTCAATCAGATGCACTTTAAATCCTTTTTTAAATTTTGATTCATGCAATAAATTATTGTTTACCCTAGAGTAGCTTTCCCTTTAAATTAAGGTTATTTTCCCGCCATTTTCTTATAAATTATCAAATAAGTTAAGTTTACACCTTGTTTGATAATATAATTATTTTTTATACAAATAAATGAAATATTGCACTGGTATTCGATTTTGCTTTATATTACTTGTTTTAACTTGTATACCTAAGTATACTTATGATGTTTTCACAGATCGGATTGGTTGAGCACGAATGGCTAGATACCCTGTCAACTATAAACCCAGACCAAGTGATATTTAGTGACTATATTCAAATTGCCAAAGAGCTATCGACTCAACTTAAAACAACTCAAGGCTGTGATTTTGTTATTGCTCTCACTCACATGAGGACGCCTAATGACTTACGATTAGCTGAAGCAAATACAGGAGTAGACCTCATTTTAGGAGGACACGATCATGTATTTGAATCTATTAAGGTAAATAACCATGTAATGTCATTGGTATTGGTCTTATTGTTATGCTAAAGTTCAGTGTTCGACACATTAAAAAAACCAAGGTTTTGATGATAGATGAACACAGACAAGGCCAGTCGGGGAATTTTTCTATTTTGTTTCTATCGCTCAAAAATTACTCCTTTAGTAGAATTTTTGTACACATTTTGGGAAAAATATTTCACTTTTAGACATTGGGAATGGGGGAAATCGCCCCCTTTTACAGATAGGTCTTTAGAGAGTTCATTACTCATCATTTTTATTGATTAAAGATAATTGCTTGAAAAATTTGTTGCAATCATGGGAGTCTGGACCCAAGGTTCCCTGATGACTAGCCGGAGCTTCTAGCCCTGAACCAACAGACACACCTGGCGATTTTAGCATAGCTTTTTATTATAGACTTTACTGTTCCATACGAATCAAACTATAAGTACAAATGAGCCCGTGACTTTAATTTACTTCTTGAGAATAGTTGCTTGAAAACTATCGTGTATGGAAAATGTTCTAAAAACATTGCTCTTAAACCCGATTATTGTTTCTAAATAATGCTTAGGAATAGCGCAGGATTAAACTTGTTATAAACATTCATTAATAAGACCTCATCTGCCGTTTTCTTTCTTCTATTCAAGGATTCGCTTCTTTTTGTTTTGTTCTTTCAAGCCACTGCACACATATCGAGAAATATTTAAGTGGTAGCAAATGGACCTTGATATTCTATAAGTTGTCTTTGAGACGCAGTGGTTTTGCTTCTGCCTTCCGAGCTTTGACTAGCACCATTCGGACCATAACTTAAACCTTAGTTTATGTCCTAGACAAGCACCTGCAAATCTACATTTTCAATATTATGTGTTTCTACTTTTTGTAAGATGCTTTATTTTTCAGACAAGTTGCTTTTAAGGCATAAATAACGACAAAAATTAGGTTTTGTTTCCTTTGTTTTTTTACGCTTAAGTTTGGAGTGTATATTTGAACAACGTTTATTCAGGTTTTAATTCTTCTTGAATTTGAGTGTCAGAAAGTATTTTGTTTGTTTATAATTTTGTTTTGAATTTCCTTACTTTATAATTGCTTTGTAATTTTCCTAAGTTTTTGTCTTCTTTTATAATTTTGTTTGAATGTTTTTATTACTTCTTTCCTCACTTCGATTTACCTTGCCTTGCAGGTGAATGACACCTATGTAATCAAAAGTGGAACCGATTTTAGACAACTGTCAAAAATTAGTGTGCGCTTTGCAGGGTCGAAGTCTGAGATCAGTATTGAACAAGTAGACATCACTGCCAAGTATTATGAAGACGAAGAGCTTTCAAAAGAATTAGAAAGTTTTACCGGTTAGTTTTTGATCCGATATTCAGTTATAAGTGTTATAGGGCCGACCGCTGAGGGAACGCAAAAAGGGTATACATGATCTGGGCCAGGACTTTCAAGGGGTTCGAAAGGAGTTCAGGTTTGTAAATAATTTTTATTAGAGCTAACGTCTAGGATTCTTTTGGGTCCCCAGGTGCATAACAGCTCTTGTTGGGCTTTGGGCCTTTTCTCTTTATGGAACTTCTATGTGGCACAGAGGGCGTAGAATGTTCTGGTGAATTTTGATATTTTTTTAATCATTTATTCTATCAAAAAGCGATGTTTTACGTTTTTAATCACCATTGCTTCTGATGAATTTAAGAAAAAACTGTTTTCTCATAAATGGTAAAGTGAAATTTAAAAAGGGGATTTTGCCCCCCCCCCCAACTTTTTTGTGAATTGGCACCACTGTTATGGGGTAGAGGATATACTAAAGTGCGTTATTAGTGTGTTTTTCAATCAATATTGGCTGACTAGATCGTGACTAGCACAAGTACTAAATATAGAAAAGTCTAAATTCTAGTCCCGCTTGTAGTACCGTCGTGTAAAACCTTCGAATTCAAATAGAAAAAAACTACTGGTGGTAAAGAACGTTTTAAACTGCTGCTTACAAGAAAAAAGTTGTAAAAGATTAACAAGAAAAATAGATAATGAAGGTGTATTTAATGTCATAACGTATAATCATGTGGTCCAAATTGTGTTTTTATCACCATTTTGAATACTTTCAGCTGTTACACTTTGAAAATCTCGTCTTACATACGGAGCTGGTGCCTTATGCAGTGTGTAAATTGTTGAAAAAACAACCAATGAAGATGGAGCTTTGAAATGACCCAAAGGGGGCCTTTAAAATCATTTAAGATCACCAGGAACAAAAACGTTAATTGAAAATAGAAGCAACCTACGAAGAAAACATTGAAGAATTATAAAGATTAAAGAAGAATCTGAACAGCTAGGTAGACTTAGCTGTCTCAAATTTCTGTTATAATATCTCCCCCATCTAAAAGCATATATTATAAAATTTAGTGTAGTACAATCATTCCTGAAATGAAAAAAAGTGGTTGTATAAGAGGAAATACATGAAATTTTTATTATTATTTTAGATAGGATATTGGAAACTGTAATACAAGTGTGCTAAATTCACTGCTGTGATATTTATTGAGAACTGGTCACTCCTTCGTGGGTTTGCCCTTTTTCAAATTAAGTAAACTATTACGATAATTAGTTTCTGTGGCTCCTTTAAATTGTATTAATGGAATCTATTAACTTTTTGTAATGGATTTTTGACGTTATAGATCTCTACTAGGTGTGCACTAACGTCAAAGTCTAAAAACTGGCTGGGTGAATTACAACTCGGATGACTTTGCAACAATTTTAGTAACAATATTTCAGTAAATTAATTTTGCTGAATTTTTTGTGTTTGGTTTGATCTTTGTTTTTTATTTTTACTTTATTTTGTTATTACGGTAGGTGAAGTGCAAGGAAAAATGGATGAAGTTCTTGCACATTTTTCTGTTCCTTTGGATGGAAGATTTTCGAGCATTCGAACTCAGGAAACAAATCTTGGAAACTTTATCTGCGATGTGATGTTGTCATCTTTAGAAAGTGATGTTGCCATACTAAACTCTGGAACGCTTAGGTCTGACCGCCTTCATGACGCTGGAAACTTCACTTTTCGTGACCTAAGAACTATTCTTCCGATGATGGATCCTTTACTTGTCATTGTGTTATCAGGTAAGTCGATTATCAACTGGTATTTCGTTAATTTTTTTGAACGAAAGAGTGGAATATATTCAAAACTCACTGATAATTTGTAAAACGCATAAACTATTTGGTTTGACGACGAACTCTTAACCACAGATTTATTGAGAATGGAATACTAATAGTAAACAACTCACTGCAGTACCTTATGGCCTGAGATCAAAACGACCGCGCGTGCTTTTTGTACACCCCGCTCTGCCTCGGTCTTCATTTGTCGCACCCTGGTATGCAGTTCCTATATGTTTTCATTCCTTCCTATTGCTGCTCCCCACTTCCATCCTAGGACATCTTGCTTTTCATTCCTCCCAGACAAATCATAAAAACTGCAATTTTTGGTAACCTATCAGACCTTATTGCGACTCTGTAAGCTCAATCAGAGTCGACTCAGCTCTAAATGGGTACCTGGAAAAATCTGGGGAAGGTAAAATGAAAAAGTTTGCGAAAACACAGGATGGCTGGCCACCAATCCTCCATTGCGCTCCCTGGATAAAAAGCCATGAATTGAAGATCAGCACCACCGGTAGGGATTGTGAAATCCAGTGTCTTATTCTTTACCTTTACCTTATCTATCATCATTGATCCGTAAACCTGACCGAACTATCTTAATCTTTCTTTTTATCATTATAACCCTAGAAAGTTGGATGAAACAAAATTTGTCTTACAGCCCATTGTTTGGCATTTGGTATTTCAGAAGGAACAAGCTCTACCATATCGTCCTCTAGATTTTGAAGTACCCGTGCATTTGAAGCGCATTCGATAGTTCTTATTAATTTGGCTTCTAGCTTTCTATTCTAAGGCTTATCTTCCTATGTTTTCAAGCTTCTTTCAACTGCGAAAACAAATCCCTGCTTAGACTATTTCAGTTTTTACATCTTCACTCTATCCTCTGTCATTTAAACTTAAACATTACAATAGTGTTGAACAATTCAAATACCGTTGATTGATAAAACTGAAAGAAAGAAAAAAATAACCAAATTTTCAAATAAAGAGGTCGGTTCAAATAAAAGACTCATCTAAACTTCTCATAAATGCCGAAAAACACCTATGCCTTTCCTATTCTACTTTTTGCATCTTCACAGTGTTCTTTATCATTGCAATTTAAATATTAAACTAATATTGAACTTTTCAAATGCTGTTGAATGACAAAGTTGAAATAAGGGATAAAGTAACAAGTTTTTTTTTTTTTTTTTTAATGAAAATGTGTTTTTGCACGACAGAACAAGCCAGTCCACGAATCTTAATTTTCTAAACATTTCACATTTGAATCTGGACTTGAATAAGTGGTAATAAGTTTTACTGGCATGGAATCATGACTTCTTCATACTGACTCTTCTCTTCATAATTAGATTAGTTCGATTTGAAATAACAGTGTATGAACATTACTTTGGATTTTTAGCTTTAATTTAAGCTGCAACACATTTTATTTCAACGAAGAGTAAAAAACAAATTTAAAATTCAAAATCAATATCACAGTATTCATTCAGTCTTTGGCCAGTTGACGTCTTAAATAAAAAATACATTTCACGGATCACCTGTTTACTTGTGATAAACCTGGGCACGGAGCCAATTGATTTTTGTGTAGAAAGAAATTTATTACGCGAACATCTGATTGCCCTAGTTATGAAAGACCTTGAAAAAACTGTACCTGAATTTCGAAGATTGTGGTTGTGTATTCATTTCGTTAATTTGGCTAATGCAGTAGGCTAGTTGTGGCCAGTGAAATGAATGGATAAACAGTAACCAAGCCATGATGATGTTACAGCAAAGAAGGAAAATATAAAGCATTTTTGAACCGCGTGGTATATGTTGATTTGAGATTGCTTTTTTCGAAATTGTATATGCCGTAATTATCCATGATAATAAGGAGAAAGATAAAAGATAAGAAAGTAAAAACTGATGGTGGTAATGAGAGTTGTGATACCCCTGTGAACAGGGGTTAAAAGGCCCACGCCGAAAGATTCTATTCTCGATTCGAGTGGTAATGTAGTAGTTTAGTTGTATGTGTAAAAAGTGGATTTGCTGTACAGATTAGGTCGAATTTAGTGGTTAATTATGAAATGAAATTTGAGTCAATGGTTCTTGATGCAAGTAATGCAAAATAATATGTTTATGGTTGTAGTAATTTATAAACCACCTTCAGGTAATGTTGTTTCAAACTGATAGATTACATAAAAAAACTAGTTTTTTTAACTGAAAGTAAGGAGCGACATTAAAACTTAAAACGAACAGAAATTACTCCGTATATGAAACGGGTTGTCCCCTCCGCAATCCCTCGCTCTTTACGCTAAAGCTTTGAATTGTTTTAAAAAGCAGAATTGTGGCAAAGAGTCAAACTTTAGCGTAAAGAGCGAGGGATTGCGGAGGGGACAACCCATTTCATATACGGAGTAATTTCTGTTCGTTTTAAGTTTTAATGTCGCTCCTTACTTTCAGTTAAAAAAAACTAGTTTTTTTTATGTAATTTCTGAACGTTTTTGAATTAATGCTTGTTTGATTTTGGCTCTCCACACATAAATTATTAAAATGAAATTTGAATATTAATTCCTTTTTTGGCTAAATGGTTTTTTCTTAGTTTTGACCAGACAATTTTGAGAAATAAGGGATGGGGAAGGAGGCCTAGTTGCCATGCAATTTTTCGGCTACATAAAAAAGCAACTATAAATTTTAATTTTTAATGAATTTTTGTATTAGTAAAAAATATACGTAACTTAAGAATTAACTTACGTAACAAACTTTTATATTCTTTAATTTTTATTATATATATGAGGGGGTTTGTACCCTCGTTAATACCTCGTTCTTTACACTAAATCGTAAGTGTTGTCCCGATTCTTTAAGAATGACCCCTGAATCAGAAAGGCCGTAGAATAAATAGTTGAAATTACTAAAAATACTATAGCATAAACAGCGAGGTATTTATCTCCTCCTAAATACCTCGCTCTTTATGCTAAAGTTTTTTAGAACCCCTCATATGCGTGTTGCTTATGCTAAATGGTTTTGTCTTAGTTTTGACCAGACAATTTTGAGAAATAAGGGATGGGGAAGGAGGCCTAGTTGCCATGCAATTTTTCGGCTACATAAAAAAGCAACTATAAATTTTAATTTTTAATGAATTTTTTTATTAGTAAAAAATATACGTAACTTAAGAATTAACTTACGTAACAAACTTTTATATTCTTTAATTTTTATTATGTATATGAGGGGGTTTGTACCCTCGTTAATACCTCGTTCTTTACACTAAATCGTAAGTGTTGTCCCGATTCTTTAAGAATGACCCCTGAATCAGAAAGGCCGTAGAATAAATAGTTGAAATTACTAAAAATACTATAGCATAAACAGCGAGGTATTTATCTCCTCCTAAATACCTCGCTCTTTATGCTAAAGTTTTTTAGAACCCCTCATATGCGTAATAATCTCTGTTCGTTTTAAGTTTCAATGCTACTATTTACTTTCAATTGAAAAAACTTTTCCATGTTTATTCTTTCATTGTTTTTTTTATAGTAATTTTGGAAAATCCTGCGCCCTTTTCATTGAATTTCTGTTCCCCCATGACATATTTCTCCAAAGAAAGATCCTCCCACATAGCCCCCTCCCCTCAACCCTACCCCCAAAACCAAAAAAAAATTCCCTGAAAACGACTGTACACTTCCCAATAACCATTATTATATGTAAACACTGGTCGAAGTTTGTAACTTGCAGCCCCTCCCCCAGGGACTGTGGGGGAGTAAGTCATTCCCAAAGACATAGTTATTATGGTTTTTGACTATGTGGAACAAAATGGCTATCTCAAAATTTTGATCTGTTGACTTCGGAGAAAAAATGAGCGTGGGAGGGGGCCTAGGTGCCCTCCAATTTTTTGGTCACTTAAAAAGGGCACTAGAACTTTTCATTTCCGTTAGAATGAGCCCTCTTGCGACATTCTAGGACCACTTGGTCGATACGATGACCCCTGAAAATAAAAACAAACAAATAAACACGCACCCGCGATTTGTCTTCTGGCAAAAAAATACGAAATTCCACATTTTTGTAGATAGGAGCTTGAAAATTTTGCTATAGGGTTCTCTGATACGCCGAATGTAATGGTGTGATTTTCGTTAAGATTCTGTGACCTTTAGGGGGTGTTTTTCCCTATTTTCTAAAATAAGGCAAATTTTTCAGGCTCGTAACTTTTGATGACAAAGACTAAATTTGATGAAAGTTATATATTTAAAATCAGCATGAAAATCTGATTCTTTTGATGTATATTTTGGCATCAGAATTCCGTTTTTTAGAGTTTCGTTTACTATTGAGCCGGGTCGCTCCTTACTACAGTTCGTAACCACGAACTGTTTGATGAAGATATGAGCAATTACCATTCGATGTCTCTACTTCCAGTGATTTCCCGTGTTTTTGAGAAATTGATTTATGGACGATTGATGAATTATTTTGAAAAAAGAGGTTTTTTCACTCTAATCAATTTGGTTTTACAAAAAATATGTCTACAGAGCATGCTTTATGATTTTTGACTACATTTATTGACAATTGCCTAGATTCAAATTTTAAGGTGGCTTCAATTTTTATGGATATTATGAAGGCTTCTGACTGTGTTGATCATGAAATTTTATTGGCTAAGTTTGAAAATATTGAATCCGTTTTAAAAGGGATGGGAGTATTTGATCCCCTATTATTTTTTGTAAACGTTAATGATTTAAATAGATGCTTCAAACAGCTGTCAACGCCAAGGTGCAATAATGGCCAAGTGTAAGCAATATTTCCAAGTTTTGCTGATGATACTCAGTTTACAATGGCTGCGAAAATAGAAGCAGATTTGATAAGTGGCATGAAACAAGGAAACAAGGCGTCTTGGTGTCATGGTAGATTAATGCCTGAGTCTTAAAGATCCTTTTGCATTAATAAGTACTAATTAGCCAAAAATGTTGGAATTCTGTGGCAGTTGAAGAATTTTTTTCCAAAAAGGTTATTAGAATGTTATATTTTTCTCTTATTCATCCGTATTTGTTTTACTGTGTTACAGTTTTGTCGTCGACGTTCACTAGCCAATTATTTCCGCTTTCGTGTGTTACAAAATTAAGCTGTAAAGGTTTTGACCAATGATTTGTCCCAGGATTTGGTAAGATCCAGGTATCACCAATAAAAATTTTTACCGTTTTTTTGTTTTAGTTAAATTTTGTGCAAATTTGTTTATGTATAAATCTTTTTCCAATTTGTTACCTACATGTTTTTTGGAATTTTATAAAGAAAAAGAACATAGTCATGAAAGTAGAAACGTTGAGTTGGTTAGAACGCTGGTTCCAATTACTACCAGATCTAAGTTTTCTATTAGGTATATTGGCGCGGAAGTCTGGAACAGGCTACCGGTGGAAGTAAAAGGTAAGAAGACCCTTGAGGACTTCCGTGCTTCTTTGCTATGCATTTGTTTTAATCAGTATTGTAAACATGGATTAAGTGATTGATTTGGGAGTGAGTATATGCGTGTGAGTTTTAACAGAGAAATTGATTCGTTTGTTGACTGAAGTGAATGTCGGTTTGTGTAAAGAAGCATGATGAATTATAGAGTATGAGTGTGGGATTCCTTAAGTTCCCTTTATATATATTATTTTTAGAATTGTTGGTTAAAATTGTAGTAGGAGAGGGGAGCAGGAGTCAGTTTTTTTTTTAGTTTGTATGTTTTATTTTTACGAGGAAGTGTATTAGTAATTAAAGTGTCTTTTTTTGGATCGTCTCAAACGCCCTAACATGCGTTGGGTCCTATTTTGATTGTAAGAAGTAATGTTTAGTTTTGTTTTGTTAGTATTATATGGAGGATTCAATGTCAGGTTTTTTGTATGACCCTTTTGTTAATAAAAAGAAGAAAAATATAAAGGAGAGTGCATAAGGTAGGCCATAAACGCAAAAGAAAGAGAAAGAGCTATGAACGAAGAAGTTAACCCTAAAACTAACAGAAATTACAATGAACAATGAATTCAAGCTTAATTCAGGTTTCGTTCCTTTAATTAAGTATACTAAGTAAAGATGTAATTCGAAACGTAAAGAAATATCTGTAGTCTAAACTTCGTGTAGTGGCAAAGAAACGAATGAAGCTCACAAATACTTACGAAAGGATGGGGCTTTTGACCTACTCCCCTGAAAGAAATATAGTGGTTCCTATGATTTTGCTATATTTTTAAATATTTATATGTTTGGTAACGTATCGTTTTTTGACGAATTCCCTCCCCCCTAAAATGACATATTTGTACGACTCAACACTCTGTTTTCTAGGTAAGAGCCTCTATGGTGCACTGGAAAATAGCGTGTCAAAGTATCCGAAGCTCGAAGGTCGATTTCTCCAAGTAGCTGGTATTAAATTCGCTTTTGACCCTACAAAGCCTCCTGGAGAAAGAATTGATCCCAGTTTTGTCCGAATTGGAGATGAGTATTTAGATTTGAACAAAGAATATAAAGTTGTGACGAAAGCATACATGTATGAAGGAAGAGATGGGTTTAATATGCTTAAAGGAGCTAAAGTTATGGTAGGTGTGACCATTAAAGAGCCTCAATTAGATGCTTGCTTATTTGAGGCTTTAATCCTCTTGCTTGATTTAATCACAATTAATAACAGTTCAAATAGGGATAATTTTTTTATTAGACAGTGAAAAAACAATCAAAGAATACTGCGTATTTCAATCGCAAATGCAGTGACCGTCATCAGCAGATACACTCTGCTGATGTATATCTGCTGATGACAGTCACTTATATGTGACCGAAATATCCAGTTTTTTTTTCATTGTTTTTTTTTCCTGTCCAATAAAAGGATTTATCCCTATGTGAACTGTTATTTATCGTCATGGATTAGCAGTGAAGTCTTCAAAAATAAGTACTTGAATTAATCATAAGACGCAATATTTGGAAGAAGAGTATTTAACTTTCTGGATCATTGTGGTTTTAAACCTTGACTTATTTTCAACCTATTTTCCATTTTCGTTTCTATTTTTTGTAAATTTAATCTTAATAAGCCCCCAATATTAAAAAAAGAAGAGTTTATTTATTTAATATGAAGAGATAATAATGTGATTGCAGTTGCATTCAGGTGTAATTTTGGAGTTTAACCCTCTCCAAATTTTCTTTAAAAATTGTAAAGCTATCTATAACTGTGCCAAGATTAGAATTCGTAGGATTGGAAATAAGGGTGTATCCGGAATTTTGTTTGGGTAGAGGGGTTAAAAATTAAAAACGTATAAGAAATTTGTTTGCATGTATTTTGTTTCCTGTTTACGAGTGGGCCAAGAATTGGGGGGGGGGGGTTAAACCCTGAAACCTCTGGATACGGCTTTGATTGGAACAGTTGTACTTATTTCATAATTTCATCCTATTTCGTAATCATTTTATCTTGCTCGATTCATTTGGAACATAAACGTCATTTGTTTATTAAGGATTTAGTTGTAGAACATAACGACAAATACACATTTGTCGACGATTTGTCGCTCTTACTCGCCTATCTTATTCATGGCAATGTCCAAGCAATTCCCCGAAATCGCTTTCGATCTACTAAGTTCACAGCGCTCCGATATGAAATTGACTATTAACTCTTCTAAGTCAAAAATACTTAGACTGAACCCGCTAAAGAGAGACTTCGTTCCCCCTGAAGTTTCTTTTTCTGTTGTGAGTGAAGTGGAAATACAAGGTGTCATTTTCATTTTATCACCCCATATTAATGGTAACACATTTCTAACAAAGATAACTTTGTAACAAAGTTATCTAACAAAGATAACACATTTCTGCAAACCTGTTCAAAAATGCGTCGCTTTGGGTGCAACGCCTATAGTCTTTTTCGGGCATACCTGTGCTACGTACGCCTCATACTTGGATACGCATGCCCCATCTGGGGCCCTCAGTACTAAGAACTGCCTATCTAATGCAGGACCTGGAGTCAGTTCAAAAATGGGCAACCAGGATCATCCTGAGTAGTAGAGACATTTCCTACCACGACGCCCTAGCAACCCTTGAACTCCAAAGTTTGGAACTCGGTTTGGATGACCTTATCCTGAGGTTTGGCAAAATGCTGCTGTCTAACCCTGCTCAC